>NW_027316771.1:10000-22500 GCF_033978685.3 Nerophis lumbriciformis | reverse complement strand
CGACGTGCTATGGTTCTCCACCTGGGTCAGGAAAGCAAAATTGTCCCTCTCCTCGCTGGAAGTCCAAAAAAAAGGCGTGAATTTGACTAAGTGCCTAGGAGCATTTCCCTTTAAGAAGGCCGACGTGCTATGGTTCTCCACCCGGGTACGGAAAGCAAAATTAGTCCCTCTCCTCGCTGGAAGTCCAAAAAAAAGGCGTGAATTTGACTAAGTGTCTAGGAGGATGTCCCTTTAAGAAGGCCGACGTCCCTTGGTTCTCCACCTGGGTACGGAACGCCAAATTAGTCCCTCTCCTCGCTGGAAGTAGTCAAAAAAAGGCGGAAATTTGACTAAGTGTCATTATTTTAGAGTACCAGGCCTCTATAGAAAAGTTTGGTTTTTTGTCTAAAAAAAGGCGTGAATTTGACTAAGTGCCTAGGAGGATGTCCCTTTAAGAAGGCCGACGTGCTATGGTTCTCCACCTGGGTCTGGAACGCCAAATTAGTCCCTCTCCTCGCTGGAAGTCCAAAAAAAAGGCGTGAATTTGACTAAGTGCCTAGGAGCATTTCCCTTTAAGAAGGCCGACGTGCTATGGTTCTCCACCTGGGTCAGGAAAGCAAAATTGTCCCTCTCCTCGCTGGAAGTCCAAAAAAAAGGCGTGAATTTGACTAAGTGCCTAGGAGCATTTCCCTTTAAGAAGGCCGACGTGCTATGGTTCTCCACCTGGGTCAGGAAAGCAAAATTGTCCCTCTCCTCGCTGGAAGTCCAAAAAAAAGGCGTAAATTTGACTAAGTGCCTAGGAGGATGTCCCTTAAAGAAGGCCGACGTGCTATGGTTCTCCACCTGGGTCTGGAACGCCAAATTAGTCCCTCTCCTCGCTGGAAGTCCAAAAAAAAAGGTGTAAATTTGACTAAGTGTCTAGGAGCATTTCCCTTTAAGAAGGCCGACCTGCTATGGTTCTCCACCTGGGTACAGAACGCAAATTAGTCCCTCTCCTCGCTGGAAGTCCAAAAAAAAGGCGGAAATTTGACTAAGTGCCATCATTTTAGAGTACCAGGCCTCTATAGAAAAGTTTGGTTTTTTGTCTATGTGTCATCATTTTAGAGTACCAGGGCTATATAGAAAAGTTTGGTAAATTTGACTAAGTGTCTAGGAGCATTTCCCTTTAAGAAGGCCGACCTGCTATGGTTCTCCACCTGGGTACATAACGCCAAATTAGTCCCTCTCCTCGCTGGAAGTCAAAAAAAAAGGCGTGAATTTGACTAAGTGCCTAGGAGGATGTCCCTTTAAGAAGGCCGACGTGCTATGGTTCTCCACCTGGGTCAGGAAAGCAAAATTGTCCCTCTCCTCGCTGGAAGTCCAAAAAAAAGGCGTGAATTTGACTAAGTGCCTAGGAGGATGTCCCTTTAAGAAGGCCGACGTGCTATGGTTCTTCACCTGGGTCAGGAAAGCAAAATTGTCCCTCTCCTCGCTGGAAGTCCAAAAAAAAGGTGTAAATTTGACTAAGTGTCTAGGAGCATGCGTGAATTTGACTAAGTGTCTAGGAGGATGTCCCCTTAAGAAGGCCGACGTGCCTTGGTTCTCTACCTGGGTACGGAACGCCAAATTAGTCCCTCTCCTCGCTGGAAGTCCAAAAAAAAGGCGTGAATTTGACTAAGTGCCTAGGAGGATGTCCCTTTAAGAAGGCCGACGTGCTATGGTTCTCCACCTGGGTCAGGAAAGCAAAATTGTCCCTCTCCTCGCTGGAAGTCCAAAAAAAAAAGGTGTAAATTTGACTAAGTGTCTAGGAGCATTTCCCTTTAAGAAGGCCGACCTGCTATGGTTCTCCACCTGGGTCAGGAACGCCAAATTGTCCCTCTCCTCGCTGGAAGTCCAAAAAAAAGGCGTGAATTTGACTAAGTGCCTAGGAGCATTTCCCTTTAAGAAGGCCGACGTGCTATGGTTCTCCACCCGGGTACGGAAAGCAAAATTAGTCCCTCTCCTCGCTGGAAGTCCAAAAAAAAGGCGTAAATTTGACTAAGTGCCTAGGAGGATGTCCCTTTAAGAAGGCTGACCTGCTATGGTTCTCCACCCGGGTGCGGAAAGCAAAATTAGTCCCTCTCCTCGCTGGAAGTCCAAAAAAAAGGCGGAAATTTGACTAAGTGCCTAGGAGGATGTCCCTTTAAGAAGGCTGACCTGCTATGGTTCTCCACCCGGGTACGGAAAGCAAAATTAGTCCCTCTCCTCGCTGGAAGTCCAAAAAAAAGGCGGAAATTTGACTAAGTGCCTAGGAGGATGTCCCTTTAAGAAGGCTGACCTGCTATGGTTCTCCACCCGGGTACGGAAAGCAAAATTAGTCCCTCTCCTCGCTGGAAGTCCAAAAAAAAGGCGGAAATTTGACTAAGTGCCTAGGAGGATGTCCCTTTAAGAAGGCTGACCTGCTATGGTTCTCCACCCGGGTACGGAAAGCAAAATTAGTCCCTCTCCTCGCTGGAAGTCCAAAAAAAAGGCGTGAATTTGACTAAGTGCCTAGGAGCATTTCCCTTTAAGAAGGCCGACGTGCTATGGTTCTCCACCCGGGTCCGGAACTCAAAATTAGTCCCTCTCCTAGTTGGAAGTCATCAAAAAAAGGCGGAAATTTGACTAAGTGCCATCATTTTAGAGTACCAGGACTATAGCTGGGGAATTGGAGCCCTCTGGTGGACACTCGCTGCAAATGCACCCTGAATTAAACACATTATTTCCAGTTCTTTTGGTGTTCCCGGGGAATGAGAGGCCTTTTGTGGGCCAGAAAGAGTGGGGGACCCTTGGAGCCCCTATTTTCAGACAGTTTGGCTTATTTCGGTGACGCCGGGGCGTCCATCAGGTCTTCCCGGGGAATGAGAGGCCTTTTGTGGCCATATGTCAACAAAAGAGTGGGGAAATGGAGCCCTCCGGTGGACTCCCGCTGCAAATGCACCCCCCAAATTAAATACATTAATTCCAGGCCTTTTGGGGCCCTATATTCAGACGGTGTGTAGCCCTCCAGTGGACTCCCGCCTCCAATGCACCCCCCAAATTAAAGACATCACCCCCCAAATTAAAGGCATCATTTTCAGTTCTTTTGGGGCCCTATTTTCAGACAGTTTGGCGGATTTCCTTGACGCCGGGGAGTCCTACAGGTGTTCCCGGGGAATGAGAGGCCTTTTGTGGGCCAGAAAGAGTGGGGAACCCTTGGAGCCCCTATTTTCAGACAGTTTGGCTTATTTCGGTGACGCCGGGGCGTCCATCAGGTCTTCCCGGGGAATGAGAGGCCTTTTGTGGCCATATGTCAACAAAAGAGTGGGGAAATGGAGCCCTCCGGTGGACTCCCGCTGCAAATGCACCCCCCAAATTAAATACATTAATTCCAGGCCTTTTGGGGCCCTATATTCAGACGGTGTGGAGCCCTCCAGTGGACTCCCGCCTCCAATGCACCCCCCAAATTAAAGACATCACCCCCCAAATTAAAGGCATCATTTTCAGTTCTTTTGGGGCCCTATTTTCAGACAGTTTGGCGGATTTCCTTGACGCCGGGGAGTCCTACAGGTGTTCCCGGGGAATGAGAGGCCTTTTGTGGGCCAGAAAGAGTGGGGAACCCTTGGAGCCCCTATTTTCAGACAGTTTGGCTTATTTCGGTGACGCCGGGGCGTCCATCAGGTCTTCCCGGGGAATGAGAGGCCTTTTGTGGCCATATGTCAACAAAAGAGTGGGGAAATGGAGCCCTCCGGTGGACTCCCGCTGCAAATGCACCCCCCAAATTAAATACATTAATTCCAGGCCTTTTGGGGCCCTATATTCAGACGGTGTGGAGCCCTCCAGTGGACTCCCGCCTCCAATGCACCCCCATAATTACCGACATCACCCCCCAAATTAAACACATTATTTCCAGTTCTTTTGGGCCCCTATTTTCAGCCGGTTTGGCGTATTTCCTTGACGCCGGGGAGTCCTACAGGTGTTCCCGGGGAATGAGAGGCCTTTTGTGGGCCAGAAAGAGTGGGGAACCCTTGGAGCCCCTATTTTCAGACAGTTTGGCTTATTTCGGTGACGCCGGGGCGTCCATCAGGTCTTCCCGGGGAATGAGAGGCCTTTTGTGGCCATATGTCAACAAAAGAGTGGGGAAATGGAGCCCTCCGGTGGACTCCCGCTGCAAATGCACCCCCCAAATTAAATACATTAATTCCAGGCCTTTTGGGGCCCTATATTCAGACGGTGTGGAGCCCTCCAGTGGACTCCCGCCTCCAATGCACCCCCATAATTACCGACATCACCCCCCAAATTAAACACATTATTTCCAGTTCTTTTGGGCCCCTATTTTCAGCCGGTTTGGCGTATTTCCTTGACGCCGGGGAGTCCTACAGGTGTTCCCGGGGAATGAGAGGCCTTTTGTGGGCCAGAAAGAGTGGGGAACACTTGGAGCCCCTATTTTCAGACAGTTTGCCGTATTTCGGTGACGCCGGGGCGTCCGTCAGGTCTTCCCGGGGAATGTGAGGCCTTTCGTGGGCCATATTTTCAGACAGATTGGCCTGTTTCAGTGACGCCGAGGCGTCCATCAGGTCTTCCCGGGGAGTGTGAGGCCTTTTGGGGCCCTATTTTCAGACAGAAAAAAAAGAAAAGTAACCCTTACACTACAAAGGACAGCGGGGAAACGCCCCCCCAGCAAAGTCACAGGGGAAGTGGGGTAGACAAGTGGAGAGTGTCTGGGGAAAAGTCCACAAAATGATCAAAAATCACACACAGGTACGAGTGCCACAAGTCCCGCCGCGTCCCACCCGAGTCCGAGGTGCCCCCCACATGCCCAAAACGCACCCAGCAAAGGCGCACTGTGAGTGGGGAAGAAAAGTTGGAAAAGTGGGCAAAAGTCCCGAATTTGATCCAAAATTATACCCAGGTTCGAGTCCCACAAGTCCCGCCGCGTTCCACCAGGGTTCCAGGGTGCCTGACATGTCCACGACGCACCCAGCAAAGGCGCACTGTGATTGGGAAGAAAAGTTGGAAAAGTGGGCAAAAGTCCGGAAAATGACCAAAAACCACACCCAGGTTAGAGCCCCACACGTCCTGCAGTCGCACCCGAGTCCTGGGATGCCCAACATGTCCAAAAAAATCAAAAAAAGCCCAAAAAATCAAAAAAATCCCCGGGCCGTATCTTGGACGCCGGCGTACCGCGTTCGGCCCTCGTGCCGTAGTTTGGCGACCGATTGTAAAAATTTGCCGCGACCGGCTAGTTTTTTTCCTTGGAGTAAATAGAGAGTAGATCCAGCAGAAAATATGCACTATAAACAAAGAGAGGGAGTTTGGAGGGGGGCAAAAACGCCCTCTTGGAACTTTTGCAGCAGCACACATCAAACTAGCGGGGAGAAGGCATGCATACCAAAAGTCCACGAAATGATCAAAAATCACACCCAGGTTCGAGTCCCACAAGTCCCGCCGCGTTCCACCAGGGTTCCGGGGTGCCTACAATGTCCACGACGCACCCAGCAAAGGCATCACACCCAGGTTCGAGTCCCACAAGTCCCGCCGCGTTCCACCAGTGTCTCGGGGTGCCTACAATGTCCACGACGCACCCAGCAAAGGCGCACTGTGATTGGGAAGAAAAGTTGGGAAAGTGGGCAAAAGTCCCGAATTTGGTCCAAAATCACACCCAGGTTCGAGTCCCACAAGTCCCGCCGCGTTCCACCAGTGTCTCGGGGTGCCTACAATGTCCACAACTTACCCAGCAAAGGCGCACTGTGATTGGGAAGAAAAGTTGGGAAAGTGGGCAAAAGTCCCGAATTTGGTCCAAAATCACACCCAGGTTCGAGTCCCACAAGTCCCGCCGCGTTCCACCAGTGTCTCGGGGTGCCTACAATGTCCACAACGCACCCAGCAAAGGCGCACTGTGATTGGGAAGAAAAGTTGTGAAAGTGGGCAAAAGTCCCGAATTTGGTCCAAAATCACACCCAGGTTCGAGTCCCACAAGTCCCGCCGCGTTCCACCAGTGTCTCGGGGTGCCTACAATGTCCACAACGCACCCAGCAAAGGCGCACTGTGATTGGGAAGAAAAGTTGGGAAAGTGGGCAAAAGTCCCGAATTTGGTCCAAAATCACACCCAGGTTCGAGTCCCACAAGTCCCGCCGCGTTCCACCAGGGTTCCGGGGTGCCTACAATGTCCACAACGCACCCAGCAAAGGCGCACTGTGATTGGGAAGAAAAGTTGGGAAAGTGGGCAAAAGTCCCGAATTTGGTCCAAAATCACACCCAGGTTCGAGTCCCACAAGTCCCGCCGCGTTCCACCAGGGTTCCGGGGTGCCTACAATGTCCACGACGCACCCAGCAAAGGCGCACTGTGATTGGGAAGAAAAGTTGGGAAAGTGGGCAAAAGTCCCGAATTTGGTCCAAAATCACACCCAGGTTCGAGTCCCACAAGTCCCGCCGCGTTCCACCAGGGTTCCGGGGTGCCTACAATGTCCACGACGCACCCAGTAAAGGCGCACTGTGATTGGGAAGAAAAGTTGGGAAAGTGGGCAAAAGTCCCGAATTTGGTCCAAAATCACACCCAGGTTCGAGTCCCACAAGTCCCGCCGCGTTCCACCAGGGTTCCGGGGTGCCTACAATGTCCACGACGCACCCAGCAAAGGCGCACTGTGATTGGGAAGAAAAGTTGGGAAAGTGGGCAAAAGTCCCGAATTTGGTCCAAAATCACACCCAGGTTCGAGTCCCACAAGTCCCGCCGCGTTCCACCAGGGTTCCGGGGTGCCTACAATGTCCACGACGCACCCAGCAAAGGCGCACTGTGATTGGGAAGAAAAGTTGGGAAAGTGGGCAAAAGTCCCGAATTTGGTCCAAAATCACACCCAGGTTCGAGTCCCACAAGTCCCGCCGCGTTCCACCAGGGTTCCGGGGTGCCTACAATGTCCACGACGCACCCAGTAAAGGCGCACTGTGATTGGGAAGAAAAGTTGGGAAAGTGGGCAAAAGTCCCGAATTTGGTCCAAAATCACACCCAGGTTCGAGTCCCACAAGTCCCGCCGCGTTCCACCAGGGTTCCGGGGTGCCTACAATGTCCACGACGCACCCAGCAAAGGCGCACTGTGATTGGGAAGAAAAGTTGGGAAAGTGGGCAAAAGTCCCGAATTTGGTCCAAAATCACACCCAGGTTCGAGTCCCACAAGTCCCGCCGCGTTCCACCAGGGTTCCGGGGTGCCTACAATGTCCACGACGCACCCAGCAAAGGCGCACTGTGATTGGGAAGAAAAGTTGGGAAAGTGGGCAAAAGTCCCGAATTTGGTCCAAAGTCACACCCAGGTTCGAGTCCCACAAGTCCCGCCGCGTTCCACCAGGGTTCCGGGGTGCCTACAATGTCCACAACTTACCCAGCAAAGGCGCACTGTGATTGGGAAGAAAAGTTGGGAAAGTGGGCAAAAGTCCCGAATTTGGTCCAAAGTCACACCCAGGTTCGAGTCCCACAAGTCCCGCCGCGTTCCACCAGGGTTCCGGGGTGCCTACAATGTCCACGACTTACCCAGCAAAGGCGCACTGTGATTGGGAAGAAAAGTTGGGAAAGTGGGCAAAAGTCCCGAATTTGGTCCAAAATCACACCCAGGTTCGAGTCCCACAAGTCCCGCCGCGTTCCACCAGTGTCTCGGGGTGCCTACAATGTCCACAACGCACCCAGCAAAGGCGCACTGTGATTGGGAAGAAAAGTTGGGAAAGTGGGCAAAAGTCCCGAATTTGGTCCAAAATCACACCCAGGTTCGAGTCCCACAAGTCCCGCCGCGTTCCACCAGTGTCTCGGGGTGCCTACAATGTCCACAACGCACCCAGCAAAGGCGCACTGTGATTGGGAAGAAAAGTTGGGAAAGTGGGCAAAAGTCCCGAATTTGGTCCAAAATCACACCCAGGTTCGAGTCCCACAAGGCCCGCCGCGTTCCACCAGGGTTCCGGGGTGCCTACAATGTCCACGACTTACCCAGCAAAGGCGCACTGTGATTGGGAAGAAAAGTTGGGAAAGTGGGCAAAAGTCCCGAATTTGGTCCAAAATCACACCCAGGTTCGAGTCCCACAAGTCCCGCCGCGTTCCACCAGTGTCTCGGGGTGCCTACAATGTCCACAACTTACCCAGCAAAGGCGCACTGTGATTGGGAAGAAAAGTTGGGAAAGTGGGCAAAAGTCCCGAATTTGGTCCAAAATCACACCCAGGTTCGAGTCCCACAAGTCCCGCCGCGTTCCACCAGTGTCTCGGGGTGCCTACAATGTCCTCAACTTACCCAGCAAAGGCGCACTGTGAATGGGAAGAAAAGTTGGGAAAGTGGGCAAAAGTCCCGAATTTGGTCCAAAATCACACCCAGGTTCGAGTCCCACAAGTCCCGCCGCGTTCCACCAGGGTTCCGGGGGTGCCTGGCATGTCCACAACTTACCCAGCAAAGGTGCACTGTGATTGGGAAGAAAAGTTGGGAAAGTGGGCAAAAGTCCCGAATTTGGTCCAAAATCACACCCAGGTTCGAGTCCCACAAGTCCCGCCGCGTTCCACCAGTGTCTCGGGGTGCCTACAATGTCCTCAACTTACCCAGCAAAGGCGCACTGTGAATGGGAAGAAAAGTTGGGAAAGTGGGCAAAAGTCCCGAATTTGGTCCAAAATCACACCCAGGTTCGAGTCCCACAAGTCCCGCCGCGTTCCACCAGGGTTCCGGGGGTGCCTGGCATGTCCACAACTTACCCAGCAAAGGTGCACTGTGATTGGGAAGAAAAGTTGGGAAAGTGGGCAAAAGTCCCGAATTTGGTCCAAAATCACACCCAGGTTCGAGTCCCACAAGTCCCGCCGCGTTCCACCAGTGTCTCGGGGTGCCTACAATGTCCTCAACTTACCCAGCAAAGGCGCACTGTGAATGGGAAGAAAAGTTGGGAAAGTGGGCAAAAGTCCCGAATTTGGTCCAAAATCACACCCAGGTTCGAGTCCCACAAGTCCCGCCGCGTTCCACCAGGGTTCCGGGGGTGCCTGGCATGTCCACAACTTACCCAGCAAAGGTGCACTGTGATTGGGAAGAAAAGTTGGGAAAGTGGGCAAAAGTCCCGAATTTGGTCCAAAATCACACCCAGGTTCGAGTCCCACAAGTCCCGCCGCGTTCCACCAGGGTTCCGGGGTGCCTACAATGTCCACAACGCACCCAGCAAAGGCGCACTGTGAGTGGGCAAGAAAAGTTGGGAAAGTGGGCAAAAGTCCCGAATTTGGTCCAAAATCACACCCAGGTTCGAGTCCCACAAGTCCCGCCGCGTTCCACCAGGGTTCCGGGGTGCCTACAATGTCCACAACGCACCCAGCAAAGGCGCACTGTGATTGGGAAGAAAAGTTGGGAAAGTGGGCAAAAGTCCCGAATTTGGTCCAAAATCACACCCAGGTTCGAGTCCCACAAGTCCCGCCGCGTTCCACCAGGGTTCCGGGGTGCCTACAATGTCCACAATTCACCCAGCAAAGGCGCACTGTGATTGGGAAGAAAAGTTGGGAAAGTGGGCAAAAGTCCCGAATTTGGTCCAAAATCACACCCAGGTTCGAGTCCCACAAGTCCCGCCGCGTTCCACCAGGGTTCCGGGGTGCCTGACATGTCCACGACGCACCCAGCAAAGGCGCACTGTGATTGGGAAGAAAAGTTGGGAAAGTGGGCAAAAGTCCCGAATTTGGTCCAAAATCACACCCAGGTTCGAGTCCCACAAGTCCCGCCGCGTTCCACCAGGGTTCCGGGGTGCCTACAATGTCCACGACGCACCCAGCAAAGGCGCACTGTGATTGGGAAGAAAAGTTGGGAAAGTGGGCAAAAGTCCCGAATTTGGTCCAAAATCACACCCAGGTTCGAGTCCCACAAGTCCCGCCGCGTTCCACCAGGGTTCCGGGGTGCCTGACATGTCCACGACGCACCCAGCAAAGGCGCACTGTGATTGGGAAGAAAAGTTGGGAAAGTGGGCAAAAGTCCCGAATTTGGTCCAAAATCACACCCAGGTTCGAGTCCCACAAGTCCCGCCGCGTTCCACCAGTGTCTCGGGGTGCCTACAATGTCCACAACTTACCCAGCAAAGGCGCACTGTGATTGGGAAGAAAAGTTGGGAAAGTGGGCAAAAGTCCCGAATTTGGTCCAAAATCACACCCAGGTTCGAGTCCCACAAGTCCCGCCGCGTTCCACCAGGGTTCCGGGGTGCCTACAATGTCCACGACGCACCCAGCAAAGGCGCACTGTGATTGGGAAGAAAAGTTGGGAAAGTGGGCAAAAGTCCCGAATTTGATCCAAAATTATGCCCGGGTTGGAGTACCACGAGTCCGGCCGCGTTCCACCGGTGTCCCGGGGGTGCCTGGCATGTCCACAACTTACCCAGCAAAGGCGCACTGTGATTGGGAAGAAAAGTTGGGAAAGTGGGCAAAAGTCCCGAATTTGATCCAAAATTATGCCCGGGTTGGAGTACCACGAGTCCGGCCGCGTTCCACCGGTGTCCCGGGGGTGCCTGGCATGTCCACAACGCACCCAGCAAAGGCGCACTGTGATTGGGAAGAAAAGTTGGGAAAGTGGGCAAAAGTCCCGAATTTGATCCAAAATTATGCCCGGGTTGGAGTACCACGAGTCCGGCCGCGTTCCACCGGTGTCCCGGGGGTGCCTGCCATGTCCACAACTTACCCAGCAAAGGCGCACTGTGATTGGGAAGAAAAGTTGGGAAAGTGGGCAAAAGTCCCGAATTTGATCCAAAATTATGCCCGGGTTGGAGTACCACGAGTCCGGCCGCGTTCCACCGGTGTCCCGGGGGTGCCTGCCATGTCCACAACTTACCCAGCAAAGGCGCACTGTGATTCAGAAGAAAAGTTGGGAAAGTGGGCAAAAGTCCCGAATTTGATCCAAAATTATGCCCGGGTTGGAGTACCACGAGTCCGGCCGCGTTCCACCGGTGTCCCGGGGGTGCCTGGCATGTCCACAACTTACCCAGCAAAGGCGCACTGTGATTGGGAAGAAAAGTTGGGAAAGTGGGCAAAAGTCCCGAATTTGATCCAAAATTATGCCCGGGTTGGAGTACCACGAGTCCGGCCGCGTTCCACCGGTGTCCCGGGGGTGCCTGCCATGTCCACAACTTACCCAGCAAAGGCGCACTGTGATTCAGAAGAAAAGTTGGGAAAGTGGGGAAAAAAAGGACCGGAAAATATCCAAAATTATGCCCGGGTTGGAGTACCACGAGTCCGGCCGCGTTCCACCGGTGTCCCGGGGGTGCCTGGCACGTCCACAACTTACCCAGCAAAGGCGCACTGTCAGTGGGGAAGACCAAACATGTCTCGGATTTTTTCCAAGTACCTTAACGAGAGAGGCTAAAAAGCACCTGTTTTTACCTTCTCTCGTTGTTGTACTTAGAAAAAAAACGAGAAAAAAAAAAATCTGGGTTTTTTTCTAAGTACCTTAACGAGAGAGGCTAAAAAAAACCATTTTTTACCTTCTCTCGTTGTTGTACTTAGAAAAAAAACGAGAAAAAAATTTTTCCCCATTCATTTCAATGGGAGTTCATTTTTTTTTTGGGATTTTTTCTAAGTACCTTAACGAGAGAGGCTTAATTTTTCACCTACTTTTTACCTTCTCTCGATTTTTCGTTTTTTACCTGGTCGACCAAAACACCTCCATCTCGTTACTATGTGCACCATGTCTGACAGGCTGAAATCACAGGGAACGCGTCCGAGTCAAAGTGAGCTATTTTCGGACACAAATATGGTGTTTTTCCCCTCTATCCTCTGGTTCTTTTTTCAAACTGATCTTCCAGCATCTGAGCGACAGGGGCTCATGCAGACACCTGTGTCCGCCCGAGGGGCGCCTTCCCGGACACATATATGGTGCTTCCCCCCTCTTTACCCCGGTCCTTTTTCAAACTGATCTTCCAGCATCTGAGCGACAGGGGCTCATGCAGACACCTGTGTCCGCCCGAGGGGCGCCTTCCCGGACACATATATGGTGCTTCCCCCCTCTTTACCCCGGTCCTTTTTCAAACTGATCTTCCAGCATCTGAGCGACAGGGGCTCATGCAGACACCTGTGTCCGCCCGAGGGGCGCCTTCCCGGACACATATATGGTGCTTCCCCCCTCTTTACCCCGGTCCTTTTTCAAACTGATCTTCCAGCATCTGAGCGACAGGGGCTCATGCAGACACCTGTGTCCGCCCGAGGGGCGCCTTCCCGGACACATATATGGTGCTTCCCCCCTCTTTACCCCGGTCCTTTTTCAAACTGATCTTCCAGCTTCTGAGCGACAGGGGCTCATGCAGACACCTGTGTCCGCCTAAGGGGCGCTGTTTCGGACACATTTTCAACTTTTCCCGCATGAATGAAATCCTGGAACTGATTCCACCCAGGTACTTAGGACTTCCAGGGCTTGAGCGACAGGGGCTCTGTCCGGAGCGTGTGTCCGCCTAGGGGGCGCTGTCCCGGACACATTTTCAACTTTTCCCGCATGGATGAAATCCTGGAACTGATTCCACCCAGGTACTTAGGGCTTCCAGGGCTTGAGCGACAGGGGCTCTGTCCGGAGCGTGTG
>NW_027316764.1:0-33865 GCF_033978685.3 Nerophis lumbriciformis | reverse complement strand
TTTGTCAACAAATGCGTGAGCAAATTGTTGAACAGTTTAAGAAAAACCTTTCTCAACCAGCTATTGCAAGGAATTTAGGGATTTCACCATCTACGATCCGTAATATCATCAAAGGGTTCAGAGGATCTGGAGAAATCACCGCACGTAAGCAGCTAAGCCCGTGACCTTCCATCCCTCAGGCTGTACTGCATCAACAAGCGACATCAGTGTGTAAGGGATATCACCACATGGGCTCAGGAACACTTCAGAAACCCACTGTCAGTAACTACAGTTGGTCGCTACATCTGTAAGTGCAAGTTAAAACTCTCCTATGCAAGGCGAAAACCGTTTATCAACAACACCCAGAAACTCCGTCGGCTTCGCTGGGCCTGAGCTCATCTAAGATGAACTGATTAAAGTGGAAACGTGTTCTGTGGTCTGACGAGTCCACATTTCAAATTGTTTTTAAAAACTGTGGACGTCGTGTCCTCCGGACCAAAGAGGAAAAGAACCATCCGGATTGTTATAGGCGCAAAGTGTAAAAGGCAGCATGTGTGATGGTATGGGGGTGTATTAGTGCCCAAGACATGGGTAACTTACACATCTGTGAAGGCGCCATTAATGCTGAAACGTACATACAGGTTTTGGAGCAACATATGTTGCCACCCAAGCAACGTTATCATGGACGCCCCTGCTTATTTCAGCAAGACAATGCCAAGCCACGTGTTACATCAACGTGGCTTCATAGTAAAAGAGTGCGGGTACTAGACTGGCCTGCCTGTAGTCCAGACCTGTCTCCCATTGAAAATGTGTGGCGCATTATGGAGCCTAAAATAGCACAACGGAGACCCCCGGACTGTTGAACAACTTAAGCTGTACATCAAGCAAGAATGGGAAAGAATTCCACCTGAGAAGCTTCACAAATGTGTCTCCTCACGTTTACTGAGTGTTGTTAAAAGGAAAGGCCATGTAACACAGTGGTGAACATGCCCTTTCCCAACTACTTTGGCATGTGTTGCAGCCATGAAATTCTAAGTTAATTATCATTTGCAAAAAAAAAAAAAAAAAAGTTTATGAGTTTGAACATCAAATATGTTGTCTTTGTAGCATATTCAACTGAATATAGGTTGAAAAGGATTTGCAAATCATTGTATTCCGTTTATATTTACATCTAACACAATTTCCCAACTCATATGGAAACGGGGTTTGTAGAATCTACCTTCCTTACATTGGTTCTGGGCAAGCTCTTCTCGCGCCTTTCCGGCATCCTGAAGGGCCTTTCCGGCATCCTGAAGGGCCTTTCCGGCATCCCGACGGGCCTTTCCGGCATCCCGCCGGGCCTTTCCGGCATCCTGAAGGGCCTTTGCGGCATCCTGAAGGGCCTTTGCGGTACCTTGACGTTCGAGGAATATGGCCCTTTCCTTTTCACAGTAGTACTCCTCCAGTCGTTCCCGCTGGTCTGGCGGCAAGTTTTCCAACAATTGCTGAATGTCCTGTTCAACACACACACACACACACACACACACACACACACACACACACACACACACACACACACACACACACACACACACACAGTATAGGCGACTTATATAAACCCTCGGTTACATTAGGCTGACCATATTGTGAAATCCCAAAAAGAGGACACATATATGCGACTAGGTGAACATTTGCCAGTGATACTCAAACTTGCTTTATAAACAGAGGTTGGTAATAACGCGCTACCAGTGCTGTACGGTGTCGTTGATGGGGAAGCAGCCGCATCGCTGCCTTCTCTCGTTATCCAGGCCCTCACACCCCCGGTTCAAAGCTCAGCTGCAGGGCGGATGTGGATGTTTTGTGAAGGGCCCGATACATCTCTAAGGTCACCGCCGCACCACCGCCCCGCCCCTTGCGTCAACCACCTTCACCTTCACCAATCAATCAAAACGGGACCGGCAGTTGGCGGCGGCGGCGTGTGACGGCAGCAGAGCGACGAGGGAGAGGCCCAGCTGGCGGCTGGCAGCAGCGGGACCACATCGCGGTGACAACGGCGAGGCTAGCGCGAGAGAGGCTAGAGCGAGGCTTGCCAGGCCAGACGGGATCCCATCAAAGATCTTGGAGAGGCCCAGCTGGCGGCTGGCAGCAGCGGGACCACATCGCGGTGACAACGGCGAGGCTAGCGCGAGAGAGGCTAGAGCGAGGCTTGCCAGGCCAGACGGGATCCCATCAAAGATCTTGGGCATTAGACGACATCTATCGGGACCGGGGACAGCCTAGGCCGAAGGCAGTGAACACCTGCGACAGCCAAGATCAACATGGGGCCAAAGAAGGTGCTCTCTCCTGATGAAGGTGAGGAGATAAGGAGATGGCTTGAATTTTGAACAGCAGAGGTATCAGCCATTAAGCAGTACCAACAGACAATTATGCAGCTGGTGGAGGAGGTCAAAATTCTACGAGTCGAGAATGACGCAAAAAATGTACAAATAGAACAAATAACGGACCGAGTGGACGAACTGGAACAGTACACAAGAATAAATGACGTTATTCTGACCGGGCTTAATATAAAGCCCCGTTCATGAATTAATTACATATTACAAAACTGTTGTACACTAATTCATATATGTTATTTTGTTATATAAAAAGGTCAGTAAATGATTCTATATATTTGTAAACGCTTTGAAGTGGGAAAGGGATAGGATCAGGCACGTGCACACATAGGGCCCTATGGGTGCTTGAGCCCCTGCCCTTTTTTGCCTCGTCTTAAAAAGTGCCCTCTGCCTGTGTGTGCTTTTTCTCTTTTTTTCTTCTTCTTTAAACAACAGTAATAAATTCCTGTCAAGGATGTAAAAAAAACAAACAAAAAAACCAGCGGTACAAAAACTCCACGTTTTCTTGTAATACCGGGTTGTTTAAGCCTGCCACTTCCGCCAGAAAGAGAGAGAGAGGGCGAGTGAGTGAGTAAGTGAGAGGAGAGAGAGCCAACTGCGCCCGTGAGGAGACGTGACAGTGGAGCAACTTGAACCTGTGAGTTATGGTCTAGTCGCCGTCCACTTATTCAGCATCTAATATGGGTAATATTTCAGAAACACGCTGTATTATTCTAGTATTCAGTGTGCCAGCTTCTGTTTTTGCCGGACGTCGGAGCACGGCGCATCAATGGGCGAGGGCGGACCTACGTCACTTCCGCCCTCCAATCCCCTAGCAACGCGGTCGCCATATTGAATTGGTTGAAAACAAACCAGCTCACAGCGAACACAGCATTGACAGAAAAGGCATTTAACGAGGTTTCACGGCATTTTAAACTGTTCTAAATGGCGTATGATTATGTAAATAGTCTTTCCAGTGAGGCTAGGTTAAGATACGAGTTAAAATGTTCTGTAGTTGGATTAAACGACTGCCCTTACCGCCTTCCAGCAGATGCGTGGACTGATAATCCTACACAATGGCCGGACATGGAATTTGGAAATCTTTATGTCTAAAAGTTAAAGTACCAATGATTGTCACACACACACTAGGTGTGGCGAGATTATTCTCTGCATTTGACCCATCACCCTTGATCACCCCCTGGGAGGTGAGGGGAGCAGTGGGCAGCAGCGGTGGCCGCGCCCGGGAATCATTTTGGTGATTTAACCCCCAATTCCAACCCTTGATGCTGAGTGCCAAGCAGGGAGGTAATGGGTCCCATTTTTATAGTCTTTGGTATGACTCGGCCGGGGTTTGAACTCACAACCTACCGATCTCAGGGCGGACACTCTAACCACTAGGCCACTGAGTCACAAGCGCACCAGGTCGGTTGTTCGCTTCGGTTGTTATATAACGAATAAATGGTTAAATCACCCAAGGTATGTTGATAAATGATAATAAGGATGACACGGTGGCTACCAGTATCTGTACATTGATTATATCTGTAGAGAGCTCATTCAAATTCAGTTCAGTATTATGATTTATTATTTGCTGAATGACTGGAAATAGCCTTTATACCGTATGTTATTGTTGTGCAACAACAACAACTTCAGCTGTCGAACGTTATTCAGTAAAAATTCAACGGGTTCAACATTAGCATGGACCAAGTTGTGGTTAAGAAGGTGGATTTTTGTTCCTTATATTTACCAGAAACGAAGTGATCCGAACACACGACCCGGGATTTTGGGGGACTCCAGTGAGAACCGTCCTCGTTTTCCCGGTGTAAAGCTGCGAGCCATTTGTCTCGTCTCTGTGGGCTTTTAGCACGCTTTGGCAGAACAAAATACCACCTTTGTTTTCCCTGTTTCCAGTTGTGGTTTGCACAACCAAAAACAACACAGTTTTTGGGCATTTTGGAGGCAGAATGCCGGGTTTAATCAGCGCAGGTCGACAGGTTAAAGAGTAATGGCGACGGTTTGTTTTCAACGCCAGTCAGGTTGCTATGGCTCGAAGAACCCGTATGTAGCTCAGTTGCCCGGATGTCGGCCCTGCCCCATTGAGCACCGCACATCAAGTCCGCACAGAGCAGAGCGGATCGTGCGGGACAGGAAGTAGTGTACAAAATACAAAATAAAACACCGGGTTAATTTTCAAAATAAAATGCACTGTGTCTAATAATAAACCAGTGTTTTGTTGCTTTTCATGTCTTCCAAGACTATGATAATGTGAATTAACTCATTATAACAATAATTTGTTGACACAAAAGAAATGGCAATCACTTTTACAAGTAGTTAGCTTCCTATTAGCAATTTTAATTTTACATTAATTTCCATATTGTGTAAAGGACCAAAAAAAAATGTCCTGCCCTTTTCTGACTTTGAGCCCCTGCCCCTCTTTAATCATGTGCACGTCCCTGGATAGGATTACCGTACATACGCTTTGCTTCTTCCTACTGTAAAATGAAATGATTTGAAATTGTGTGATGTATTATGATGTAATTAGTCCTGACAATATAGCACAAAAACAGACGTAAATACCACTGCATTCCATTTCTATTGTATTATAATTATCACTAATAAAGAATTATTGTTGAATTTTGTGTTTGAGTGTTAGTCCTGACAATATAGCACAAAAACAGACGTTAGCACAAAAACAGACGTAAAAACCACTGCATTCCATTTCTATTGTATTATAATTACCTGCGGGTGTTCTATTCTCAAGACAAAATGGACGTTCTCCTAACGTTCGCGTGTTACCTACACACTTAAGTGTGTTGTTCGAAAGAAAGAAAGAGAGAATTGCAAAGCCTGCGGTTCTATTCTCAAGACAAAATGGACGTTCTCCTAACGTTCGCGTGTTACCTACACACTTAAGTGTGTTGTTCGAAAGAAAGAAAGAGAGAATTGCAAATTTGCGGGTGTTCTATTCTCAAGACAAAATGGACGTTCTCCTAACGTCCGCGTGTTACCTACACACTTAAGTGTGTTGTTCGAAAGAAAGAAAGAGAGAATTGCAAAGCCTGCGGTTCTATTCTCAAGACAAAATGGACGTTCTCCTAACGTTCGCGTGTTACCTACACACTTAAGTGTGTTGTTCGAAAGAAAGAAAGAGAGAATTGCAAATTTGCGGGTGTTCTATTCTCAAGACAAAATGGACGTTCTCCTAACGTCCGTGTGTTACCTACACACTTAAGTGTGTTGTTCGAAAGAAAGAAAGAGAGAATTGCAAATTAAGTACCTGCGGGTGATCCATTCTCAAAAGACCAAATGTTTTCCAAAAAACGCGTCTGGTCTGCTGCGTGGCGCCAAAGACACTTAAAGGATGCGAATACTGAAGTTACGTGACACGTGACAAGAGGGTCCCTCCTCCCCCCCGCACGGTGCTCACGTGACCCGCTGCAGCCAATCACGCTCTATAAAATCTAGCATTCCAAGATGGCTGCCAGGCCTGGATGAAGCCGGTATGTTTTAAAGTTGTCGTTTGCTTGCATATTGTAAAAACAACCGTCCAACATTTTACAACTAATTGTAAACTTGTAGGTGCCGAACATCAGGGACGTGTTGCGACGAGAGAGTGTGTCGATGATAAGATATTAAGCCGAGTTGGTAAGTGAATCTGTTTGCTAATAGTAGCGACTAGCCGTACCCATGTATTTCCTATAGGCGATTAGCATCGGCTTTGAATCCCGTTGCCTCCAATGTTTCTGATCTGATTGAATTTATATTTATGTCGAGTCTTTATTTTGGGTTTTTTTTTAGTTTATTATTCTTCGGTCAATGGTCAACAAAATAAACAAACAGTTGCACATTCATAGCTTGAAAATGAAAATGAAAATGTTGCAGACCGAAAGGGTTTAGGCTGAAGTTGAACACTTATAGCGCCTAACCCTATAAACAATGTCAAGTACAAGATGAACTTCCGAAAATGATGAAATGTCCTTTGTACAACATATTATAAATACACATTATACACAACATGAACACTGTTCAATTATATACACAGTAAAGGCATGTGAAATATCCTTATACACCTTTGTACCAATTTATATACTATATACAAACAATTATACTTCCATTATTATTTATATCCCACATTTAGTATTTTAATTAACATTGATCATAGTATTAACTACTGTGTTGATTCAAGAGTGATATATTTTTCCAAGACATTGGTCTTAAAGTGTTTTTTTAAATGTGTGAATGGACCTGGAACATTTGAAGGAATCATCCAAGCTGTTCCACAGTTGAACCCCCCTGACACAAACACATCTACTTTTTAAGCTTGTTCTTATCTTAGCTTTCTGGAAGACAGCTGAACCTCTGAGGTCATAGGTATTCTCTCTGGGTTTGAACCTCTCCTGTAGACACCCAGGCAGCATGTGGTTATGAGCTTTGTACGTCACAATAGCAGTGTTGAGGTCAACAAGATCATGCAGTTTTAAGGTTTTTAATTTAATAAACAGAGCATTGGTATGGTCATGATAATCTGCATAATTTACAATTCTAATCGCTTTCTTTTGAAGTAAGAATATAGAGTCGATGTTTGTTTTGTAATTGTTACCCCAGATTTCAACACAATAATTAAGATAAGGGAGTACGAAAGAATTATATAACATATTAAGAGCCTTTTGATTTACGTAGTTTTTGATTTTATGTAACATAGCAATATTTTTTGCCATCTTTGTCTTAAGTATATTTATGTACAGTTTCCAATTTAATTTATCATCTATATAGATTCCCCAAAATTTTGTTGAATACACCCTTTCTATCTCCATATCATCAATTCTTATATGACACTGTATGTTATTTTTCCTATTTCCAAAAATTATATATTTTGTTTTATTTAGGTTGATTGACAGTTTATTGGCATCAAACCATTGCTTTAGTATATGGAGTTCGCTCTCTACAGTCTCTAAGAGTTGGCCAAGGTCTTGCCCAGAACAGTACAGACTTGTATCGTCAGCAAAGAGAATACAATTGAGTTTTTTAAAGATTTTGCAGATATCATTAATATACAATAAAAACAATTTTGGTCCCAGTACAGAACCTTGGGGCACTCCATGTGTTATAATCTTTTTATCTGAATCTACATTGTTCATATGCACATACTGTTCTCTACCACCAAGATAACTTTTCAACCAATCATGAGCAAGACCTCTAAAACCGTACCTCTGCATTTTGTTTCAAAGTAATGTGTGATGGATGGTGTCAAAGGCCTTGCTCAGGTCAATAAAAACGCCAACAACAAACTCCCTCTTATCAATAGCAGTGGTTACCTCCTCAACTAGTTCCATCACTGCCATGGAAGTGGACCTGTTTGCTCGAAAACCGTATTGGTGTTCACTTAGCAAGTGATGCTTGTCAATAAAACTGTCTAATCTTGACACAAATAATTTTTCAAGGACTTTTGAAAATTGTGAGAGTAGAGAAATAGGCCTATAGTTGGTGAACTGATGCTTATCTCCACTTTTGAAGATGGGAATAACTTTTGCCGTTTTCATTTTCTTTGGGAAAACTCCTTTTGTAAAAGAAATATTACATATATAAGTGAAGGGAACAGCTATAAAATCAACAATTTCTTTGATCAGAGAAAAGTCCAAGTCACAGCAGTCTGTTGACTTCTTGTTTTTCTGAGAATTTACAATTTCTGTGATTTCACTTTCATAAACGGGGGAAATAAAAAACGATTCTAAGTTCCTTTGAATGGTTTGTTCATTAAATTTGACACAGTTTTCAGGTTGTGCAATTTCATTTGCTAAATTAGGTCCAACATTCACAAAGAAGGTGTTAAAAGCATCCGTTATTTCCTTAGGGTCATTTATAGTTTGATTATTTTCTATGAAATAGCTTGGATGTTCATTATTTGTCATGTTTTTTTTAATGATACCATTTAAAACTTTCCACGTACCCTGGATGGTATTTTTATGTTGTTCTAATAGGTTACAGTAATATGTTCTTTTGCTGTGCTTTATTATTTGTGTTAACTTATTTTTGTACGTTTTATATTTGTGTTCAGTTTCTTTGGTTCTGTGCTTTAAATGTCTTCTGTAAAGATCATTTTTCTTTTTGCAGGACTTCAATAACCCTTTTGTGATCCACGGTTTGTCCTTGACAGTGCTGTCCTTAATGTCATGTTTTGTCATTGGACAGTGCTTATATCATACAGTGTTATGAAAATGTTGAGAAAGGTTTCATATGCCTCATTCGGGTCTGTGGAGGTATAAACCTCCCCCCAGTCTTGAGCACATAACTCAGACTTGAATGCTGCCATAGTTTCTGGTGTTTGGTGTCTAACAAATCTATATTGAACTGCTTTTTTGGCCCCTCTCTCATCAAAGAAATGGTGTAAAATGCTGAATACAGGTAGATGATCACTTACGTCATTGAGTAGTAGTCCTGCTGTTATTTGATTGGTGAAAATGTTATCTATCAGTGTGGCAAAGTCTACTGTTATTCTAGTTGGTTTTGTGATAAGGGGAAAGAAATGATTGCTGTACAGTCCTGTTATAAAATGGGTTGTTTTGGTACTGTCCATGGGGTTCAGAAGATTAATATTAAAATCACCGCACACAATATGGATCTTGTTTGATTTAATAAACAAATAATCCAATTTTTGATTGAATGTATCTAGACATGATCCAGGTGTTCTATAAACACAACTGACATTTATTTTTTTTGATTTTTCTACTTCAATTTCTACAGTTATACATTCAAAAACTCCAGCTATAGCAGTTGATTTGCTGTCAATCTTCCAACATTTTAAATCTTGATTTACAAAAAGTGCTACTCCTCCTCCCCTTTTTCCAACTCTGTTTGTGGTGAATAATTCATAACCATCCAATCTTATTTCACAACACTTATTCTCATCAAGCCAAGTCTCTGAGACTGCAACAATACTAAATTTATTGAACTGGCTCAGATATTCTCTAATATTGTCAACATTTTTATACAAGCTTCGGCTATTAAAATGTATTACAGTAAACGATTTGTCCACATTCACACATTTAAATTGTTCGTCTGTGTAGTACTCACAGTTTCTGGTAATATTATTGTAAAGATTACAATGGGGATCTATGTCACTGCCAAACTCATTTGAATTGCAGTTGTAATTGATATTGTCGTAGAAGTCTAGTTGGATGTGATTATAATTATTATACAGTTCACTACTATGATTATTATCAGTATTTCTACATTCTAATTCCTTATCACCAACATTGGTAAAGATATTTTTTAATTCACTCCCCATTATATTTTAGTATATATTTACATCTTTTTCTTTGTACAGATAACACATTTGTATCCACCTCCACTGAAACACGCACACACACCCACACACACACAAACACACAAACACACGCACACAACTGACAATACTTTTACTCTATTATGAGCGTCCCAAAACAGTCCAAATGAAAACAAGTTTGTATTTGGTATTAAGTTAGTGTTTATACGTGGTGTTGAGTATATGTCTTTATGATCCAAGGTAAGAAAAAGTAAAAAACAACAAAAATAGTCTGAGCATTCCAAAAATAAGCTCATCAAAAATCTCACTGTAGCTGTCCTCATCAAAAAAGGAACGATCAAAAAATGAGCTCGACGAGAGTGCAATTGTGATTGTCCAAAAAATGGAACAATCGACATTATCTGAATTGTTCGAGGTCTTCAAGTTCTCTTACCAGTATCACTTTAGCTTTTTCCGGCGTAGATCCATTCAGCTGAATGAAAACCTTGCAGTTTCTTGTCCATGTGGCTCCAATCTTGTTGTTTTTCCTGAGGATCCGTGCTTCCCGTGCTATATCCGATATTTTCTTGGTCGGATGCTCGTTGATATACACCGCTGATCCCTTTAACTTTCTTCCTTGTCTCAGTAGTTCCGTTTTGTGTCTCCGGTTTACAAAGCGCACAAGGACTGCAGGCTTTGCTCTGTCTCTGCGTGGCAGTGTATGACACGCTGAGATATTGTTTGCATCCACGTGTATGTCTTTTCCTTTCAAAAAGTGCAAGACTTGGTCCTCCAGAGTTTGCAGATCGTCTGTCTCCGCGTCCTCTCCAACATTCCTGCCCGCCGTAGCAGCTCGGGCATATGAGCGCGGTCTGATGTTTAGTCCCGTGATGATGACATCTTCCATCCTTGTGTACTGCTCCAAGTTTTCAACTCTCCTTTCAAGATCAGTTATTGTCTTGTCTTTTTGTCGGATTGTTTCTTTGAGTTTCCTCACTTCATCTACAAGCTCCGTTAGCTTGCTTAGCTGTTGGGAGACGCTAGCCAGGTCCCCTGACATGAAGTTTAGCGACTTGCGTATTTCCTCTATGTCATTCTCCATCTGTGCGCTCTTCTTTGGAGGAGGCATGACAAAAATTACGTCGATGCTTCCCACGCCTTTTCTTTGTATTTTGACAGTGGATTTGATAATAATTACTAAATGTTGTCGCAACTTACGGGAGCGCCGCCATCTTTTTACAACTACTTCCTGTTCCTGCTTCAACTTACATATGGTATCTGAGTATTGTGGCGTTTTAAGGCCATTTGCACTTTTTATGCTGTGGTAAAGACAATGAATGAACACTGCAGCTGTTCTTTGGTTAGAGCCGTCGTAGTGACGTCACTGTTACTGTTCAGATGCTACTCCCGTCATAGTGACAACACTGTGTACTGTCGTGTTTATTTTATACATGCATGTGATTGTTAATGTTAGCAGTATTATTTATTGAAGGTCGAACGATAGATGACTTAATGTTGATGTTATGTGCGCACATTGATACTTACGCAGGCCAGGTCCCTAAGTCTTGGATGGCGAGCTGTAGATAGGCCTCGAGCCTGAGGCCAAGGATCTCCACCTGCTCTGGTCGGGCCGGTAGGCGGCTTATAGCCGAACCCCTTGCCTCGCACCTCATTGCTCTGCGGCCCTCAGTCAGCCGTCAGCCCCGTCGAAGGCAGCCCCAGGCGGACATACACAAGCACGAAGAAGCACCACTGACAGGTAACGTCCGAATTCTAAATCAGTCCAAAAATGTCCCACAACAACGTCCGTGTTGTACGACTAAAACATTAGCATTGGCTATTTTTTATTGATTTTTGTCATGTAAGGTTATTGTCCAAATTAATGTTCCAAGGTACCCACTTAAACGTTGCCTTAAATGTTATGTGTTTACTATACATAATACACGGGAAAAGCGTGTAAACCAGCAGACGGATGTAATGACCAGCGTTAGCTTGTTAAGACTGAAATAGATTGGTGAATTTTGGATTGTTGTCTCTTTTTTTTCAGCTTGCCTGCTTATTCGGCTAAAGTGTGCGTCGTTTCGGTCAAATTTCGGTTCAAATATGTGTATTTTTTAACAAAGTCCTGTCCAAATAGTAGCTGTCCCGATAATGTAAACAACGAAACACCGGCTGTGTTTGTGTTGCTGCAGCCGGCCGCAATACACCGCTTCCCACCTACAGCTTTCTTCTTTGCTGTCTCCATTGTTCATTGAACAAATTGCAAAAGATTCACCAACACAGATGTCCAGAACACTGTGGAATTTTGCCATGAAAACAGACGACTTAATAGCTGGCCACCATGCTGTCCCAAAATGTCCTCTACAATCCGTGACGTCACGCGCAGGCGTCATCATACCGAAACGTTTTCAGCAGGATATTTCGGCGTGAAACTTAAAATTGCACTTTAGTAAGCTAACCCGGCCGTATCATTGATATATAAACTATCAGACTGCGTGGTCGGTAGTAGTGGCTTTCAGTAGGCCTTCAATGATCACATGAAAACCACTGATTTTGTTTAGCTTGAGTTTCTCTCCACTAATTGTAAAACCTAGCAGAATAACAAAGGACAGCTTAGCACTGATTGACAATATTTTTATAAATGTATTTGATGGGAATAGAAAAAGTGGACTCTTAGTGACTGATGGGAGTGATCTCTCCCTTAGAGATAGGGTGAGAAGCTCTGCCATCCGGGGGGAGCTCAAAGTAAAGCCGCTGCTCCTCCACATGGAGAGGAGCCAGATGAGGTGGTTCGGGCATCTGGTCAGGATGCCACCCGAACGCCTCCCTAGGGAGGTGTTTAGGGCACGTCCGACCGGTAGGAGGCCGCGGGGAAGACCCAGGACACGTTGGGAAGACTATGTCTCCCGGCTGGCCTGGGAACGCCTCGGGGTCCCACAGGAAGAGGGAAGTCTGGGCTTCCCTGCTTAGGCTGCTGCCCCCGCGACCCGACCTCGGATAAGCGGAAGAAGATGATGGATGGATGGATGAATGATGAGAAAAAGTTCAAACGTGTATCTGACATTAAAAATGCAATGTTTCTTGGTGGAGTTTGTCAAAGTGATGTGTTAGAAGTGGTCAGAAAGTTTAAAAACAAAACATCTGTGGATGGTAACAACGTGGATATGTCACTTGTTAAAGTGGTGGAGGATTGTGTCCTGAAGCCGTTTACTCACACATGTAATAAATCTTTATCATCTGGAACTTTTCCTGACAAAATGAAAATTGCTAAAGTTATTCCGATTTATAAAAATGGTGATAAACATATGGTCTCAAATTATAGACACGGGCCTCTACTACCTCAGTTTGCAAAAATTCTTGAGAAATGATTTGTAAATAGACTTGATAAGTTGATTGACAAACATGAGCTAGTGAATGATCATCAGTATGGCTTCAGGAGTAATCCATCTACATCCCTAGCAGTGATGGACTTTGTAGAAAACGTAGCCACAGCAATAGAAAAAAAGCAACACACCGTTGGAGTAGTTATTGACTTATGTAAAGCTTTTGACACATTCCTTACTTCTGCAAAAATGGGAAAACTATGGCATAAGAGGTGTTTCACAACAGGGGTAAAGTAGTTATTTAAGTAATAGATCTCAATATGTGGAAATGACTAAGACTAAATCACAGCCAAGAAGAGTAACTTGTGGGGTTCCACAAGGCTGGGTATTGGGACCTAAGTTATTTCTACTATATTTAAATGATATTTGTTCAGTGTCTAATACATGGAAATGTATTATGTTTGCAGATGATACAAATGGATATTGTTCAGGAGAAGACTTGAAGGAAGTGTTGAGGTTGAGTTGATTCAGCTAAAAAAATGGTTTGATATTAATAAGTTATCATTAAATGATAAGAAAAGTAAATGTATGGTGTTTAGTGGTGCAAGGGCAAATTGTGAAGCACAATTCAAATTAAATGTAGTGCAAATCGATGGAGTACAAGAAACTAAATTCTTGGGAATAATAATTGATCATGAATTATGTTGGAAACCGCATATTGAATATATAAAGGGAAAAATATCCAAATCCATTGCTATTCTTTAGAAAGTAAAACACATGCTGAATAAGAAATGTCTGCATATGTTATATTATTAGGATTGAATTCAGAACATATAGGATATAGAGCAATATACACATATTTTAAAAACACTGGGTTCAATAAAAGAATATTTCATTTTTATTTATCTCCTTCATTGATGTGCATCCTCGATCAACAGACAATCACACCTCAACCATTCAACTACACATCTACACAGCAATGCCTGAGAAGGAGTAGGATGAAGACAAATCTTATTGCCCCTTTCAACATAGCACGCAGTCTTACCTAATAGATATCATATCAACCAACAATTACATCCAAATGTAATGAAAACAAACACAAAAAAACCACAACAAGTGCAAAACTTCATGAAGTACAAAAAAAGTAATATACACCTCACGGGATGATACAAAACCAGGCAAAAAAATAAAAATAAGTAAAATCATAAATATAAAGCAAAATGTAAACACTTATGGCTGTCCGTATGATATTATTGTTCTGTCTTTATATATTTTTTCAATTGGAATATATTTTACAGTCTTTCATCTCATTTAAGGCTGCAGCTAACGATTATTTTTCTATTATTTTTTCGGTTAATCTATAGATTATTTTTTTCGATGAATCTATAGATTATTTTTCCTTTTACCGATTTTTTTTTATTTTTTTAAATGAAGACGAAAAAATAAATTTAGGCCAGTTTTTTCAGAAGGCATGCCTTTTATTTACAAAAAAAAAAGTGTGGCCACTCAGTCAACATTGACAACAACATGACAACATATTCTGTAACAATGTAAACCTTTAAAACTTTTAACATTTAACAAAACTAAAAGTAGCTTATTTGCTTTTTAATGTGCAAATATAAAATAAACATACAGTGCAAATCTTAATATTCTGCAATAGTATAAGCATTCCAAAGGTAAAAGTATTGCTTATTTTTGCTTTAAAATGTGCAAAAATAAAGATAAACATCCAATACAAAAAAGTGCGTATTTCCTTGAATTGGCGCCGGGTGTATAGTATTCGCATGCCTCCAATTACTGCCGGGTCAAACTCGTTTCGCAAAATAATTAGCGCATGCCTGGCCTTACCGCCGGCTCAGGATTAACGCCGGATCAAACTCAGTTCGCAAAATATTCATTTTATTAGTGCATGTCTGGAATTTTCGCCGGGTCAAACTCGTTTTGCAAAATAATTAGCATATGTCTCGGACTTCCGCCGGGTCAAACTCGTCACGTCATGAGTGACACTTCACCTGTCATCATTTTCAAAATGGAGGAGGCCGATTTCAATCATTTGAAATCACATAAAGGGAAGAAGATTAAGAGCTATTCAGTAGGATTTAAGGTCCAAGCTATTGAATCTGCTAAAAAGAACAGTAAGCAGCTATGTTTTATTAATATACCGTAGCTGCGTGTGTCAAATATGAGTCATTAAATGACTCCCGCCTCCTGGTGGTAGAGGGCGCTAGTGATCCTTCTTGCGACTACCGGTACTAGGGATGTCCCGATCCGATCTTTGGATCGGATCGGCCGCCGATATTTGCCAAAAAATGCGCATCGGCAAGGCATGGGAAAATGCTGATCCAGATCCAGTTTAAAAAACTCCGGTCCGTGTTTTCCAACGCACCGATTTAAATAATACATTCCACTTTTCTGCTGCTCCCTATAATTACCGTTCCGCATTTTCCAGCACACCTTCAACACATCCACAGGTCTGTGGATTCTCACGCAGTTGCTTTTAGCTGCTGGCATAACACGACAGGCTCTTCTCACTCTTTTCTGTGTCTCCCTCTCACAGACAGCAAGCGCACCTTCTTACACACGTCACATACTGTCACGTCATACGTCACATGCTGTCACGACACACGTCACATACTGTCACGTCATACGTCACATACGTATACGCCCTCTCCCAGCAGAGAGGTAGCAGCATGGCTAACGTTAGCTGTGATGCTAGCGCAGCCGTGCGAGCAACGCTCCATCTAAGGTGCGCGCCTGCGCAATTACGCACTGCTCAAGCGTCCTCTGCGCACGGCAAATCTATGCCACGCACAAAATCAAATAAAAAAATAAGCGCATAACAATGTTCGACACACGGACACGACAGAGAAAACAGTTTTCGTCATCATTGTTCAAATATTGTGACGTCTGTCGAGACGCTTATCTCCGTTCGGTGCCACACGTCCACACCATCAAAATGCCGAGGCAAACATTTCCACATCAACACCGTATGAAAAAATGCGTGATTTTTTTAGTTGTGATTTCCTTCTCTGCATGAAAGCAGCATATATGAATGCAGTATGAAGAAGAATGTTTTAATGTAGACATGCAAGCCTTGAAAGAAAATGTTGAAAACCTAGACTACATTTCTTGCAAATGGGTGCATTTCTACCCTATATTTTAACTTTAGATTTATTCTCATATCAAACTCTTTTGGCTGTCTTTTTGACACTTACATCCACACCCCGGATTATAAATAATGTCAATAATTCAATGTGATGACTGTATTATGATGATAGCATATATCTGATAGTATATGTCTGTATCATGAATCAATTTAAGTGGACCCCGACTTAAACAAGTGTAAAAACGTATTGGGGTGTTACCATTTAGTGGTCAATTGTACGGAATATGTACTTCACTGTGCAACCTACTAATACAAGTAAATGATAAATGATAAATGGGTTGTACTTGTATAGCGCTTTTCTACCTTCAAGGTACTCAAAGCGCTTTGACACTACTTCCACATTTACCCATTCACACACACATTCACACACTGATGGAGGGAGCTGCCATGCAAGGCGCTAACCAGCAGCCATCAGGAGCAAGGGTGAAGTGTCTTGCTCAGGACACAACGGACATGACGAGGTTGGTACTAGGTGGGGATTGAACCAGGGACCCTCAGGTTGCGCACGGCCACTCTACCACTGCGCCACGCCGTCCCAAGTCTCAATCAATCAATCCAAACACATAGAATCATCATACTGCTGTGATTATATGCATCAAGTGTTCATTCAAGGCTAAGGCAAAATATCGCGATATATATTGTGTATCGCAATATGGCCTTAAAATATGGCAATATTAAAAAAAGGCCATATCGCCCAGCCCTAGTTCAATGATGCCATTTCTGTTTGTCATGTATAATTTGGTCTATTTTGTGTTTATCCTTGAAGAAACAGGTCAGTTTCTTGTTACCAACCATTGTGTATTATTCAAAGTCCCCTAATTCAGCTGGCTAGTTGTTATCAAGAGTACCGAAACCCTTTTCAACATGATTCTGACAACTAAGTAGGCTAAATAACTTTCAACTTGAATACATGCTCGGATAGGTCAGTATCGGTATCGTATCGGAAGTGCAAAAACAATATCGATATCGGATCGGAAGTGCAAAAACCTGGATCGGTGCTGCAGAAGAAGACAACAAGCCACAAGAGTGAGCAGCGATCGTTTGCTTGCACTTTTAACATGGAGGATTACATATCTCAAATAAAACCGTTTTCTAAACTGGACTTTCAATGGAAGCAGGAGGTAATACTTAAAGGAATATCTCCATCGAGACAGAGAGACTTTTAAAACTGAAGAAAGATAAAGAAGGCTTCTATAAACAGGTTATCCATGCTTTTGATCAGAAGCAGCTGCGCATGGACTCATAAGTAAAGGTAAGACCATAATAACGTTTTTTTTGTAATTAAATGTGCTTTTCATGATGGTATCCTTACATCACTCAAATTTATAAGCGCAGGCCTAAATTTACCCCACGCCTTTTGGTAAGCGCAGGAGTGAGAAGAGGTTTTAAATCAATTAGCGCCCCGACGGCTATTCAAGGAAATACGGTATGTGACGCGTCGACGCCGTTTTACGTAATCGATGACGTCGACGCGTCGTTTCAGCCTAAATCTCATTGTAAAGAGAATTCCATAGTTGAACCCCCACCACTGATATGCACATTTGTTTTCAAGTTGTCCCTGAATACCCATGTTGGAAATGACCTTTTCTTCTATGCTCTTCATTCTCACAAGTGATGACAAACATTTGTTGTAAATTTGCTGGTAATGTTTTACTTGTAGCCTTAAACGTGACACATGATGTCTGTAACTTTACTAGCTGCTGTAGTTTCATCCATCCATCCATTTTCTACCGCTTATTCCCTTTGGGGTCGCGGGGGCGCTGGAGCCTATCTCAGCTGCACATGGGCGGAAGGCGGGGTACACCCTGGACAAGTCGCCACCTCATCGCAGGGCCAACACAGATAGACAGACAGCATTCACACACTAGGGCCCATTTAGTGTTGCCAATCAACCTATCCCCAGGTGCATGTCTTTGGAGGTGGGAGGAAGCCGGAGTACCCGGAGGGAACCCACGCAGTCACGGGGAGAACATGCAAACTCCACACAGAAAGATCCCGAGCCCGGGATTGAACCCAAGACTACTCAGGACCTTCGTATTGTGAGGCAGACGCACTAACCCCTCTGCCACCGTGCTGCCCCTGTAGTTTCAATAAACCATAATTAATAATTAATATGTTAGTGTGTTCTAAGTGATCTACTTTATGAATAATCCTTATAGCTCTTTTCTGTAGTTGATACAATGCCTTTATGTTACTCTTATGTGTTCCCCCACACTTCCACACAGTAGCTGATGTATGGCAATGTAAGTGTGCACAATTGCCCTATAATCTAACACATATTTGACCTTATTTAATATAAAAATACTCTTAGACATTTGTTTCCGTACATGTGCAATATGAGATTTCCATGTCAGACCGTCATCCAGTATCACTCCTAAAAATCTAAGTTCAGAAACCCTTTCAATATCAATTCCATCTATTGACAGTGTGATCCTTTCCTCCCTTTTCCTCTTACAAGACATCATGAACTTTGGTTTTTTTTACATTTAATGATACTTTATTGACATCAAACCGTCTCTTAAGTTGAATCATTTCCTGTTCAATAATGTTTGATAATGCTTTTAAGTCATGTCCCGAACTAGAAAAGTTGGTGTCGTTCGCAATGAATACAAATGTCAATAACTTTGATACCTCACATATATCATTCATATATAAAATAAACCATTTTGGTCCCAAAACCAAACCTTGTGGAAGTCCACATTCAATCCTCATGTGTTCAGATGGATTACCCACAACATCCACAACCTCTTGTCTATTATCTAAATAACTTCTTAGCCAGTCTAAAACTACTCCTCTCACACCAAATGAATAGAATAGGGATCCATCTCGGTTCACACTCCATTACAGTAGGTGGCGGTAATGCACACCACAAGGTTGCTTGCCAACCGCCATAAAAAATCAAAAGAAGAAGAAGAAGAACGGGCGTGCGTGCGTGAGGGGACGTGACGTCTGACGTCACTACCCCTAGCGGTTTAGGGCACGTATCCAGAACATTCGGGATGTCTGGACGCTAGCTGGAGGTGAGGCGGGAGCGAAGAAAAGTGGAAAAAGTGTGTTATTCGTCAAAAAACCCACACGACGACGGTCATTTTTTCGCCGTGCTATTGTAAAATGGTCTTTTATCTGTGTTTTGTGTTCCGGCTCCAGAATTTGAAAGTTCTGCGCGTGAAGCCGGTGAGTAACGTAGAAAATGAACGTTTCAAAAGTTCAATAAGGTTAACTTAGGCTATCTTTTGCTCGACGCAGTGAATGTGTGCAGGTTACATGCTACGATATTGCACATATTTCCAACTGGTTGAAACCAAAGCCTATGACTTTATTGTCAGTGTTGTTTGTAGGCCCAGGTCGCTAACGTTACTTTGTTACTGTCAACAACGTAACGTTAACGTTGAGGGTAACGTAGTGGAAACAGACGTTCTTTGCCTTGATAAATATGCAGAGGACGACGTGTTTCAAATATTGGTGAAATGTTTGAATTAAGCAGTTACTGCATATGTGAAAGTTTTTTTGAAATGATCAGACTTTGGAGAAAAAAGCAAAATCCTAATATGTTCAGAAGGGCTGTCTAACGGAGTCGCCCTCGCCAATAAGGGATTGACCACGTAATGCAGTACACTATACATCATCATATGCATTTTGCATCTTAAGTCACATTCTCTGTTATGTTCTAGTACCATAGAGTGGTTGGAAATAAAGTTTGTCATTTTGAGCAACATTTGTGAGTATTTGTTCATTTTAAAACACCATTTGGTTATGCCATTCACCATGATTTGGAAAGAAATGACATTTGTTTATTGTCTCCCTGCAGATCTTGTGTGACGTCTCTGCGCCACACAAGAGAGTACAAATCACACAAGAGACTGAGAGAGAGCAGATACTGATAGAGAAACTCATGCACACAACCTTTGGCCTTCGCCGGCGACACATTGTTCAAGGAAGTCCAGGGGTGCGGGAATTCCTGGAGAACTGGCCGGCCTCACAGGTAAATATGTAGTATGTTTTGATTAGTAATAGTTCATCAAAATCATTGCCATGTCTGATTGTTTTTACACCGAAATATTTATATCTGTACAGGTGTTTGCAGAGTTTCATCGTATTACAAATGTGAATCCACGCAACCAGTTCTACTGTGAACTTGAGCGCTACACACCAAAACTGGTTGCACTGTATCGACAGAAGTCCTCAAGGACTGGAAAGGGAGCAGAGGCACTGCAAGAGATGCTGAGAATTGATGACTTGGAGGTAAGTTTATGTTTGCCTTTTTCATGGGGACAATGTTGATCATATGTGTTGTCATTGCAGATTATAGACGCCTTGATAGTAGTCAGTCATAGATGACTGTTTTTAACAGAACTGAAGCATGCACACTGTTATATCAGTGACACGGACTGGCTATGCTGGCATTTTCTCTTGTTTCTCCATCTAGGAAGAATATGACATCAACATGCGACGCACTCTGGTTCTTCGTGGACTTCCAGTGTATCTCCGGGAGGATGACACTGAATTCTACAAAACCTGTAATGTAAGTATGTCTCTGCAGCCAAAGTTATGCTTGGAGATTTGAGGAGATGAGGAGGAGGAGGAAGGACAGGAGAGGAGGGGAGGGGAGGAAGAAGAATGAGACGAGAGGAGGGGAGGGAAAACAATGACAGGAAAGGAGAGGAGAGGAAACAATGACGGGGAGGAAGAAGGAGCAGAGGAGATGAGGAGGAGGAGGAGGAGGAGAGGGGGACTATGCATACTGTATGTTTTGGCTCTACAAACAAGAATTGTGTGCCATCCTTCTGGATTGGTTATAGTTGATTTTCTTGTTATTTTGCAGGGTGAAGATGAGATGGAGACCACTGACACACCACTGGCGTTTCTCTCTGTGGCCCCTGACTCCACTGGTTCCAGCAGCTTCAGCCCGGAGAACATATCCATCGTGATAGAGGATGAAGTTGTTATGAGCGAGCTTCCCAGGTTGGCTGATGCATTTGTGGTGCTGCTTGGTTCAATCTATGCATCACACTTAGATCAGTGCTTCTTAACCCGGGTTCCATCCAACCCTAGGGGTCGGCCTCAGGGGTTCGGCGGAGCCTCCGCCACGTTGGTAAAGACACATCCGACTTATCGTGTAAATAAAAACTTCTCCCTGTCGGCGTATTATGGATACTCCCAAACAATGTTCCCTCTAATTTTCCATCTGATTTGCCGGTTGTTTGATTGATCGATTGAAACGTTTACTAGCAGATTGCAAAGGAGGAGAATACATGATATGAAACAGTACAGTACATATTCCGTACAATTGACCACTAAATGGTAACACCCCAATAAGTTTTTCAACTTGTTTAAGTCGGGGTCCACGTTAATCAATTCATGGTAATGTGTGTGAGGTGTGTTATTTGTTGTGAGTTTATGCACTGTGTTGGTTTTGTTCTTTGAACAAGGTGACAATGCCAAGCCACGTGTTACATCAACGTAGCTTCATAGTAGAAGAGTGCGGGTACTAGACTGGCCTGCCTGTAGTCCAGACCTGTCTCCCATTGAAAATGTGTGGCGCATTATGAAGCCTAAAATAGCACAAGGGAGACCCCCGGACTGCTGAACAACTTAAGCTGTACATCAAGCAAGAATGGGAAAGAATTCCACCTGAGAAGCTTCAAAAATGTGTCTCCTCAGTTCCCAAACGTTTACTGAGTGTTGTTAAAAGGAAAGGCCATGTAACACAGTGGTGAACATGCCCTTTCCCAACTACTTTGGCACGTGTTGCAGCCATGAAATTCTAAGTTAATTATTATTTGCAAAAAAAAAATAAAGTTTATGAGTTTGATCATCAAATATGTTGTCTTTGTAGTGCATTCAATTGAATATGGGTTGAAAAGGATTTGCAAATCATTGTATTTCGTTTATATTTACATCTAACACAATTCCCCAACTCATATGGAAACGGGGTTTGTACCTTCAAGGTACTCAAAGCACTTTGACACTATTTCCACATTCACCCATTCACACACTGATGGCAGGAGCTGCCAGGCCATGCAAGGCCCTAAGCATGCACGAACCATCAGGAGCAAGGGTGAAGTGTCTTGCCCAAGGACACAACAAGCGTGACTAGGATTGCAGAAGCCGGGGATCGAACCAAAAACCCTCAAGTTGCTGGCATGGCCGCTCTAACAATGCGGTCACTGTCATATAAGTTTGCTGCGAGAGAAATCAGCAAGTAATGACATACTTATTTCCCCTACTATGCAATGCAGAGATTCCTTCACCAATGAGGAGTGTCACAATGTCACCTGCCTTTAAGGATTACTTCATTAATATTCATACTCAAAAAAGATGAATATAGAACAGTGTTTTTCAACCTTTTTTGAGCCAAGGCACATTTTCTGCATTGAAAACATCCGGAGGCACACCATCAGCAGAAATCATCAACTCAGTTGACAGTAAAAAGTCGTTGTCGCAATTGTTGGATATGACTTTAAAGCATAACCAAGCATGCATCACTATAGCTCTTGTCTCAAAGTAGGTGTACTGTCACCACCTGTCACATCACGCCCTGACTTATTTGGACTTTTTTGCTGTTTTCCTGTGTGTAGTGTTTTACTTCTTGTCTTGCGGTCCTATTTTGGTGGCTTTTTCTCTTTTTTTGGTATTTTCCTGTAGAAGTTTCATGTCTTCCTTTGAGCGATATTTCCCGCATCTACTTTGTTTTAGCAATCAATAGGGACGGCGTGGCGCAGTGGAAGAATGGCCGTGCGCAACCCGAGGGTCCCTGGTTCAATCCCCACCTAGTACCAACCTCGTCATGTCCGTTGTGTCCTGAGCAAGACACTTCACCCTTGCTCCTGATGGGTGCTGGTTAGCGCCTTGCATGGCAGCTCCCTCCATCAGTGTGTGAATGTGTGTGTGAATGGGTAAATGTGGAAGTAGTGTCAAAGCGCTTTGAGTACCTTGAAGGTAGAAAAGCGCTATACAAGTACAACCCATTTATCATTTATAACAATATTTCAGTTGTTTTTATCCTACTTTGTGGGGACATTGTTGATTGTCATGTCATGTTCGGATGTACCTTGTGGACGCCGTCTTTGCTCCGCAGTAAGTCTTTGCTGTCGTCCAGCATTCTGTTTTTGTTTACTTTGTAGCCAGTTCAGTTTTAGTTTCGTTCTGCATAGCCTTCCCTAAGCTTCAATGCCTTTTCTTTAGGGCACTCACCTTTTGTTTATTTTTGGTTTAAGCATTAGACACCTTTATACCTTCACGCTGCCTCCCGCTGTTTCCAACATCTACAAATAAAATAGCTACCTGCTGCCACCTACTGATATGGAAGAGTATTACACGGTTACTCTGCCGAGCTCTAGACAGCACCGACACTCAACAACAACACATCATTTGCAGACTAGAATTACTGGTTTGCAAAAAATATTTTTAACCCAAATAGGTGAAATTACATAATCTCCCACGGAACACCAGACTGTATCTCACGGCTAGTGTGCCGTGGCACAGTGGTTGAAAAACATTGGTATAGAAGATAGTATGTTTTCAATTAAATATTAGATTAATTTATGTTGAAACTTATGACCTGACTTTGAATGATGAATATCTTTTTTTTAAACAATTAAGTGTGGTTAGGGGGAAGAGAAATAGGGGAAGCATATTACAGTATGTTCTTTAATAGACTGCTTTTCATTGACCTTGCTAAGTCACTGATTGAATTAATTGGATAAAATCACCAGTTAGCACTATGCTCAGACGAGACTTGTGAAGGCATCAACAAAGAGATAGATACGTGACATAAGCTTCCCACAACTTGCAATAAGAGCTGACAATCCAGATTCTTGTCTCTCACACGAGACATGTAATTACAACAACCCAGAAAGCCTCTGTAAGTATATGTCTTTGTCGAGGTTATTGGAATCTATCGCCGAACAGGAGCCAATGTCATCCAACCCTTTTTTTTTTGTTGCAAGTATTATCCTCCAGTATCCGCCACTCCAAACCCATCATCCATAGAGAAACAACACAAGACAGGCTGACCAGAGAATCCTTGGGGAAATATGAGGAAACCTACTGAGAAGAAAAATGTGATGGATTTTTTTTCAGGAACGAGCAACGGCATCTTGGATATTGTCATCGGAGCGGGGCGTAGCTCCAGTAGCGGCATCTCGGACGATGACACCACAGCAGCAGGGCACGCTGATGGCACCGTGAACGACATCACTGGTGCCGGACATAGCGCCGGCAGCGGCACTTCCGATGACTTCACCACAGCAGGCGGGCGTGCCGATGGCACCGTAGACGACCTCACCGGAACAGGAAGGAGTGTTGTGAGCGGCGTCGTAGATGATGTCACCACCACAGGAAGTAGCTGTGCGCCCTCCATAGCACAGCAACTCAATTGTGGTGGTGGCCTGCTCAACAGCATGGGTCGTCATCTGGCTGACAGAATTAAGTCAATACGGGGTCATTCATTGGCTTCCTCATTCTGTAACGAGCGGCAGGAAGCGGTGCTTGCAGCGTTACCCCAGAGATGCAAAGACGGCAGCGGGAGGCAAGTAAAATAATATTTAATAACTAAACTTAAATAGGTGCAGCTAGGGAGTGCACGGGAACAGCAATAAGTGCAGCTAGGAAGTGCCCATCAAACAATCACTCACATGGGAACAGAGAACAGTCAGTATATTTATATATATATGTATGTGTGGGAAAAAAATCACAAGACTATTTCATCTCTACAGGCCTGTTTCATGAGGGGGGGTACCCTCAATCGTCAGGAGATTTTAATGGGAGCATTCGCATACCATGGTTTGTATAGGGCACAGAGTGGGTGGGTACAGGCTGGCCTAGGGGCGTGGTGATTGGCTCATGTGTTACCTAGGAGGTGTTTCCGTCTGTGGCGGCATGTTGTTACAATTTCGCTGCGCTTGTTGAGGGATGACAGGTCTGGACGGTAAATAATAAACAGTTTCTCTTTCAAGCATAGGTTGCATCTTTTATTACCACTATTGTAAGGTGTGCTGGATGCAAGAATTTGCCATGTTATTGAATATTCAACATTATTGTCTTTGAGGTCCCAAATGTGTTTGCTGAGTTCTGTGGTATTTCGCAGGTTTTTGTTCCTGAAAGAAGCCTTGTGATTGTTCCATCTGGTTTTGAATTCTCCCTCGGTTAATCCTACATATGTGTCGGATGTGTTAATGTCCTTGCGTATTACCTTAGATTGGTAGACAACTGATGTTTGTAAGCACCCTCCGTTGAGAGGGCAATCAGGTTTCTTTCGACAATTACATCCTTTGTTGGTTTTGGAGTCGCTCTGTCTGAGGGCCGACGGCTCATTTGCAATTGTTTTGTTGTGGTTTGAGATGATTTGTCGTATATTGTTCATGCAGCTGTAGCTCAATTTAATGTTGTTCTTGTTGAATACTTTTCTTAGGATGTTGTCTTTGGGAAAGTGTTTGTCAATCAGATTGAGGAATTTGTGTCCAATGTTCGTTGAGACGTTTTTGCTGTATGGGGGGTTGTACCAGATGATGTCGTTCCGTTTTCTGTTCTTTTTTGGCTGGTTTCCTGGCGTGGGTTCATAGGTGAGGGTGAAATTGTATCCGCTTTCATCAAGGGCTTTTTGGTACGGGGGGGTTGCTTGGTCAAATTCAGCTTTGCTAGATGACAGCATCGATAGCCTTTTATTGATTCCGGTAGGTATTCTTTTCGTGGTGGTGGGTGGGTGGTTGCTGTCATGGTGCACGTATTGGAGTGTTGTGTTGGGTTTCGTGAATGGTTGGTAGCTGTTATTTCTCAGGTTGAAAGTGACGTCAAGGAAGTTGACGGTTTGCTTGTTGGCTTCAATCGTGATCCGTAGGCCGTTCTCTTTGAAAATTTGGCATATGCGCTTCTTGGTATTCTCGCTGCTCCTTGGCGAGGCGCGACACACTGCCAGTCCGTCATCACGGTAAATACCAAGGTTCAGATTGAGGCTAGCGAGCTGGGAGAGGAGGAAACTCCCAACGAGTTCACACGTTTCTGCTCCGTCAAAACTTCCCATAGTGACGTCAAATGTTGCATTGTTATTTTTTTGCCATGGTGTACTGTTGTGGATGAGAATGGAGTTTTTTGCGTGGATGATGATGTTTCTTTCGTTTCCTGTGATTGAGTCGTAGTCTGAGGCGAAGTCTAGTGCTTGAGTCAGTAGGTCTTGCGTGATGGAAGGGTAAAATTCCTCGATATCAAAGGAGATAAAGTTGTGCTGTTGTTTGTCTTGGATGTTGTTGAACCATTTGATTACTGCTGCTGTATTTCTCCATTGGTTGAGTGGTGTTTTGTCCTTGATTTTTGTGTTGACTCTGTCCAGGATTATTTTGCTGATTTTTCCTATTTCAGATTTAGTTGGGTTTATTAGTCGGCATGTTGGGTTATTTGCGAAGTTGGGTTTGTGGTCCTTCAATGTGATGAAGGCTTCCTTGTTGGCTGTGGCGTCCACCCTGTCCTCAATGTCCAGTTCAGCCGCGATCCTTTTATTTTCCAGGTGGATGTTCTGTAAAGTGTTGGGTTGTGCTTTTTTGTATGATTTGGTGATGCTTCTGTCCAGTAAGGTGTGGTGTTCTGGTATGTCCATTCTGTAGAAGTTTGTGGTTTTATCGGCAGCTATGATGAGGTTGTTTACTTTCTTGATGCGCTCCTTGTCATTTTTCAGCTTGGTGAGGAGTGGGTTGCGGATTGGCTTGAATTTGACTGATTGTATCATTTTGAGCATGTCGTTCTCAAAATCCTTTAGTTCCTCAACTGTGGGTGGGTTCTTGGTAGATTTGAATCCGTAAGTTTCCTTTTGCATTCCTTTTGTTTCAGGGTGGAGGAAAAAATGTGCTTTCCACCGCATCCTTCTTAGGAAGTGTTCCGTCTTTTCTATGAGCCTTAGCTTGTAGTCATTCTGCGCGGGTATGGGAATGTTCTTTGTGGAGTAGTCGATGTTGAATTTTTCCATTTCTGATCGTCGTACAGTGCTCAACAAATGTCAATTTGGAGCGGAGTATATATATATATATATATATATATATATATATATATATATATATATATATATATATATATATATATATATATATATATATATATATAATATATATATATATATTTATATATATATGTATGTATTTATATATATATGTATGTATATATATATATATATATATATATATATATATATATATATGTATATATATATATATTTATATACACATAAATTGATATATACAGTATATCATTTATATTTATTTAGTTTGCCGTTTTTGTTTACATGTTAAAGGTGTTTTAATGAATATACATGCATGTTTAACATACGGATTCCTTTCTTTCATGAAGACAAGAATATAAGTTGGTGTGTTACCTGATTCTGATGACTTGCATTGATTGTAATCAGACAGTAGTGATGATAACGTCCACGTTTTCAAATGGAGGAGAAGAAAAGTTCCTCCTTTCTGTCTAATACCACATGAAAGTGGTTGGTTTTTGGCATTTTATTTGTCCAGCTTCCATATTCGTTTTCACACACTTTACAAGAAATACATTGGCGGCAAATTCCGTAGCTTGCTAGCTTGTTTGCGCTGGCTTTCGGAGACTCTTATTTTGTAAGTGCAGGCGCGATGGAGCGGCACTTTTATTGTGAAGACAGGAACTGTGCAGTCAGTCTTTAGGCTTTTGACGGGATGTACGGTTGAAATAAAAACGTGTCTTTTTTCCTTCACACTTTTGATTGATTGATTGAAACTTGTATTAGTAGATTGCACAGTACAGTACTTATTCCGTACAATTGACCACTAAATGGTAACACCCCAATAAGTTGTTCAACTTGTTTAAGTCAGGTCATGTGACCGCCTGGCTCTGTTTGATTGGTCCAACGTCACCAGTGACTGCATTTGATTGGTGGAACGGAGTCAAACGTCACTAGTGACTGCATTTTATTGGTGGAACGGAGTGAAACGTCACCAGTAAGGCAGGCACTTTGAAGGTCTGTCTGACAGACCAAAACAAACAAAGCGTGCATTAACAGATCGATAAAAATTAGTAGCGAGTAGCGAGCTGAATGTAGATAAAAGTAGCGGAGTAAAAGTAGCGGAGTAAAAGTAGCGTTTCTTCTCTATAAATATACTCAAGTAAAAGTAAAAGTATGTTGCATTAAAACTACTCTTAGAAGTACAATTTATCCCAAAAGTTACTCAAGTAGATGTAACGGAGTAAATGTAGCGCGTTACTACCCACCTCTGGTTATATGTTCAACCCAAATGCTGGGTATTTTTTAACTACAGTTCTACCAAATAAATTGTTTATTTTCATGGTTTTTGTAGTCCAAATGTCATGAAAATGTGTGACACCTTCAGCGAAAAAAGGTGCACTTATAATTGTTAAAACAACTACCATTTCTCTTTGTAGACCAGATTCACTACACTGCATGTATGGAGTCTTTGAATAATGTTTTTTGAACAAACATAAGATAATGTTAAGAGTGATTTTGTCTGCTTTTATGAAAACTCACAATTTACTGTGAAGTCCATTTGGCATACCCTGTATAGATAGAGATGGTAAACTATTTCATTGCATTGTCATTATGATTGTGTGAGGGACTCACCCGAGGACTTAGCTATTCCACACACCATCCTCACTCATGGATTCTCCTTAAAACTGAGTTTGATAGCAATTAAATGATCTAAACAGGCAAGTTATATACAGTACAGGTCAAAAGTTTGGACACACCTTCTCCTCATTCAATGCATTTTCTTTTTTTTCATGACTATTTACATTGTAGATTCTCACTGAAGGCATCAAAACTATGAGGAGTTATGTACTTAACAAAAAAAGGTGAAATAACTGAAACATGTTTTATATTCTAGATTCTTCAAAATAGCCACCCTTTGCTCTGATTACTGCTTTGCACACTCTTAGCATTCTCTCGATGAGCTTTAAGCACACCTGTGAAGTGAAAACCACTTCAGGAGACTACCTCTTGAAGCTCATCGAGAGAATGCCAAGAGTGTGCAAAACAGGATTGTAAACAGGCTATTTTGAAGAAACTAGAATATAAAACATGTTTCAGTTATTTCACCTTTTTTGTTGAGTACATAACTCCACATAGTTTTGATGCCTTCAATGACAATCTACAATGTAAATAGTCATGAAAATAAAGAAAATGCATTGAATGAAAATATGTGTCCAAACTTTTGGCCTGTACTGTTGTGTAGCAGTGAAATAACAATACATTAATTTCTAAATGAATAACAACTTTACAAAGTGGAGCTGCAATGCACTCTGGGCAAAAGAGTCACTCAATGGAAGCTTGACCCCAAGAGGCATCAGTTTTGCAACATTTAGATCCTTTTTGTAGTCCATATGTGGTGATGATTTTGCTACTCCTGCAGGCATAAATTGGGTGCTTGGGTGAGTCCCTCACGTAATGTGGCTGATAGGGTTGCCAACCGTCCCTTGACAAACGGAATCGTCCTGTATTTAGAAACAAAAGTACTCCTTCCGTATTGAGCTGTCGAGGGACGAGCCTTGTCCCGTACTTTTTTGAAGTAAGTGGCCAACTTTTTTGTATTCATGTTCCGGGGTTGGCGCGCCCTATAAATTTAGAGGAAAAAGGTCAATGGTGATGTCACACACCACACACAGCAGTTTCGCCACAGTCGCCAACACGCACCGAGCAGGGATCTTGTCAGTACAGCAGATAACTAAAGTAAGTGTATAAAAGTTCAAATACAAGTGCTAGGCTGTCTATGGTTGCAATAAGTGCAATATTGATGTGAGCGTGTTTGTTTCGTCACTCAGTGCAGTTGGTCCTAGGTCGAGCACACGTCGTCATTCAATGATTATATTACACATTCAGTTTGCACCCTTTGATAGGGAAATATGTATGTGGCTTGAACTATTAGTGGCATGTCATTTATTCCACATTAATGAAGTATGAGTGTCTATGATGCTTTTATTTAATGACAAGTTAACACAATCGCATAAAGACAACAGCCACATAGAGTGGAGGTGTCATTTAATATTAAAGCACAATTGAAATGTTGCCAGTCAACACAATAACACAAATATCTCACCTCTATTTTTGTCAGAGTATTTCTCATAGTAATGGAAGTTGGAGACCTGCTCTATCATAAAGCTGCACACTGAATTTATTCTGTTTTAAGTTAAACAGGATAAATGTGTTTATTTGTATTCTGTTAAGTTAAGCAGGAAATGTTTATATGTAAAACAAAAAAACATTTTATTCTGTTTGTTTAGTAACTCTGCACAAAAAAATATTTTTGAACAATTTGTTTCCCATGTACCGTATTTTTCGGAGTATAAGTCGCACCGGCCGAAAATGCATAATAAAGAAGAAAAAAAACATATATAAGTCGCACTGGAGTATAAGTCGCATTTTTTGGGGAAATTTATTTGATAAAACCCAACACGAAGAATAGACATTTGAAAGGCAAATTAAAATAAATAAAGAATAGTGAACAACAGGCTGAATAAGTGTACGTTATATGAGGCATAAATAACCAACTGGTATGTTAACGTAACATATTATGGTAAGAGTCATTCAAATAACTATAACATATAGAACATGCTATACAATCTGTCACTCCTAATCGCCAAATCCCATGAAATCTTATATGTCTAGTCTCTTACGTCAATGAGATCAATAATATTATTTGATATTTTACGCTAATGTGTTAATAATTTCACACATAAGTCGCTCCTGAGTATAAGTCGCACCACCGGCCAAACTATGAAAAAAACTGCGACTTATAGTCCGAAAAATACGGTATTCATATGAATCCAAAACCTGTGCATTTAATTAAATTCTGGTTTGAGTCAAATAGTATAAAAAATATATGTGTAAATTGTCAGTCATCAGGTCATATAATCCACAAGGGTTGAATGGAAGCAACTATGAAACATCTGAAACAAGAAGAGTTCAGTTGCCTTCATTCAACCTTTGTGGATAGCAAAAGTCTCCTTTCACACAAATAAAAAAGGCAAAAAAAAAAAAAGGTCGACCAGCACTGCAAGGTGTCCCTTATTCTTTTTTCAGGGAGTTGGCAACTCGAGTGGCTACTACCACTAGCCCGGCTGTGGTAATCAGTACCCTTAACCTCACGATAACCCATAGGGAAACACATCTTGTCCAGAGAACTTATTTTGACGGAACACTGTAAAAAAAAAATTCCGGAAATTACCTTGACTGACAATATATATTGTGAATAATTAAGCAGCAGTTTGAAACACACAGTCTTTCTCCACATCACGGCTCATTTTCACCATCCGCCCTTAACCGTCCCGAAATCAATGTGGACCATACTGAATTTTAAATATTTCCACTTCAGCCCAGCTCGCAATGCAAGCTACTCTGGCTAACCGCTTGCTAAAATGCTGGAGCTGGTGTAGGGATAACTAGCTGGTGTAGGGATAACTAGCGTTATACAGACAGTGATATTTCTCGCTCATATCTGACAAGTTATAAGGTAACTTTTTTTTTGTCCTGTCCAGCTACTCAGGCAAATCATATTGTTGATGTACAAACGAAGATGACCATATTTGCTGCACAGATTTACTTTACAAAAGAGAAGTGTGGGATACACTCTTGTTGCCTTATTTGTATTTGACTTTATTAAATGGATTTATATTCATGTTTGGCGCAGCCGGACCGGAACAGGAGGGGATATAAAGACAAAAAAAGGTAGGCAGAGGGGGAAATTGCAGGGACAAGAGTGGGATAAAACAGAGAGACAACAACAACAACAACAGAACAGCATCCTCCACTTGGGGCAAGATCTCCTCCCCAACCCGGAGATGGCACTACACCCTTTTCCGGGCGAGAACCATGGACTCGGACTTGGAGGTGCTGATTCTCATCCCAGTCGCTTCACACTCGGCTGCGAACCGATCCAGTGAGAGCTGAAGATCCTGGCCAGATGAAGCCATCATCTGCAAAAAGCAGAGACCTAATCCTGCAGCCACCAAACCAGATCCCCTCAACGCCTTGACTGCGCCTAGAAATTCTGTCCATAAAAGTTATGAACAGAATCGGTGACAAAGGGCAGCCTTGGCGGAGTCCAACCCTCACTGGAAACGTGTCCGACTTACTGCCGGCAATGCGGACTAAGCTCTGGCACTGAGCATACAGGGAGCGGACTGCCACAATCAGACAGTCCGATACCCCATACTCTCTGAGCACTCCCCACAGGACTTCCCGAGGGACACGGTCGAATGCCTTCTCCAAGTCCACAAAACACATGTAGACTGGTTGGGCAAACTCCCTTGCACCCTCAAGGACCCTGCCGAGAGTATAGAGCTGGTCCACAGTTCCACGACCAGGACGAAAACCACACTGTTCCTCCTGAATCCGAGGTTCGACTATCCGGCGTAGCCTCCTCTCCAGTAAACCTGAATAGACCTTACCGGGAAGGCTGAGGAGTGTGATCCCACGATAGTTAGAACACACCCTCCGGTTCCCCTTCTTAAAGAGAGGAACCACCACCCCGTTCTGCCAATCCAGAGGTACCGCCCCCGATGTCCACGCGATGCTGCAGAGTCTTGTCAACCAAGACAGCCCCACAGCATCCAGAGCCTTAAGGAACTCCGGGCGGATCTCATCTACCCCTGGGGCCTTGCCACCGAGGAGCTTTTTAACTACCTCAGCAACCTCAGCCCCAGAAATAGGAGAGCCCACCACAGACTCCCCAGGCACTGCTTCCTCATAGGAAGACGTGTTGGTGGGATTGAGGAGGTCTTCGAAGTATTCCCTCCACCGATCCACAACATCTGCAGTCGAGGTCAGCAGAACACCATCCTCACCATACACGGTGTTGGTAGTGCACTGCTTCCCCTTCCTGAGGCGGCGGATGGTGGTCCAGAATTGCTTCGAAGCCGTCCGGAAGTCGTTTTCCATGGTTTCCCCGAACTCCTCCCATGTCCGAGTTTTTGCCTCTGTGACCGCTGAAGCCGCACACCGCTTGGCCTGTCGGTACCTGTCCGCTGCCTCAGGAGTCCTATGAGCCAAAAGAACCCGATAGGACTCCTTTTTCAGCTTGACGGCATCCCTCACCGCCGGTGTCCACCAACGGGTTCTAGGATTACCGCCACGACAAGCACCAACTACCTTGCGGCCACAGCTCCAATCAGCCGCCTCGACAATAGAGGCGCGGAACATGGTCCATTCAGACCTCCCTCGTGTCCAGCACCTCCCTCGTGACATGTTCAAAGTTCTTCCGGAGGTGGGAATTGAAACTCTCTCTGACAGGAGACTCTGCCAGACGTTCCCAGCAAACCCTCACAATGCGTTTGGGCCTGCCAGGTCTGTCCGGCATCCTCCCCCACCATCGCAGCCAACTCACCACCAGGTGGTGATCGGTAGAAATTTCCGCCCCTCTCTTCACCCGAGTGTCCAAAACATGAGGCCGCAAATCCGATGACACAACTACAAAGTCGATCATGGAACTGCGGCCTAGGGTGTCCTGGTGCCAAGTGCACATATGGACACCCTTATGTTTGAACATGGTGTTCGTTATGGACAATCTGTGACGGGCACAAAAGTCCAATAACAAAACATCGCTCTTCTTCGCCATTCTTCCCAATCAAGCCTCTCCAGGTTTCACTGTCGTTGCCAACATGAGCATTGAAGTCCCCCAGTAGAACGAGGGAATCACCCGGGGGAGCACTCTCAAGTACTCCCTCAAGTGAATCCAAAAAGGGTGGGTACTCTGAGCTGCGGTTTGGCGCGTAAGCGCAAACCACAGTCAGGACCCGTTCCCCCACCCGAAGGCGGAGGGAA
>NW_027316760.1:0-34377 GCF_033978685.3 Nerophis lumbriciformis | reverse complement strand
ACAGTGCCTTTATCCCCTTCCCCCACCCCCTACTCCTAAACCTAACCTGCCAGAGCCTGCAATCTGCTGTCGGGCGACGTCCTGCCTTCGTGAGCCCACTGGGGACCTTGTCGGTGAGTAGTTCGTTTCACTTTGTTGAGTGTGGTGAGGGGCTACAAGTCAGCAAATTGCTTAAAAAAGACTTGATTCAGACACATTATATCAGGAGTTGAGGTACATCAAAGAAAACATTTTTGTGCTTTGATCAAACACCCCGATATTCAAGGGGTGTTTGTCCCCTATGTGATGCACATAATATGGCAATTTGATGCATCACATAGGAAGGAGTGGATTTTGAGGGTCTATAGACTCCACTGCAGTGGAGAGCATATAAGCCCCGCCCCCTGCAGCACTCATATAAAGCCTCCTCCTGCCAGAACGGCTCATTCCCTCTCCAGCAGTCGATGAGCAAGCATCCTGCTGTGGAGAAACAGGGAAGCCGACAGCCAGGGGATTAGAAGCGCCCCACCTACTAGGGAACTAGAAGAGTCCCAGTAGGCATGGCTCAGCCAGCCTGACGAGGTCTGAAAGACCGAAACGCGCGTCGCTGGATACCAATCCAACATGTGTTTGACACCGCATTTGACGCAGACTCGGATTGCTTTCTTTCAGGGTCCTTGGAGGGTCTTGCGGTTGGTTTGGACGTTGCCTGGACAGGTTGTCCACGGACAGTGCCTTTATCCCCTTCCCCCACCCCCTACTCCTAAACCTAACCTGCCAGAGCCTGCAATCTGCTGTCGGGCGACGTCCTGCCTTCGTGAGCCCACTGGGGACCTTGTCGGTGAGTAGTTCGTTTCACTTTGTTGAGTGTGGTGAGGGGCTACAAGTCAGCAAATTGCTTAAAAAAGACTTGATTCAGACACATTATATCAGGAGTTGAGGTACATCAAAGAAAACATTTTTGTGCTTTGATCAAACACCCCGATATTCAAGGGGGTGTTTGTCCCCTATGTGATGCACATAATATGGCAATTTGATGCATCACATAGGAAGGAGTGGATTTTGAGGGTCTATAGACTCCACTGCAGTGGAGAGCATATAAGCCCCGCCCCCTGCAGCACTCATATAAAGCCTCCTCCTGCCAGAACGGCTCATTCCCTCTCCAGCAGTCGATGAGCAAGCATCCTGCTGTGGAGAAACAGGGAAGCCGACAGCCAGGGGATTAGAAGCGCCCCACCTACTAGGGAACTAGAAGAGTCCCAGTAGGCATGGCTCAGCCAGCCTGACGAGGTCTGAAAGACCGAAACGCGCGTCGCTGGATACCAATCCAACATGTGTTTGACACCGCATTTGACGCAGACTCGGATTGCTTTCTTTCAGGGTCCTTGGAGGGTCTTGCGGTTGGTTTGGACGTTGCCTGGACAGGTTGTCCACGGACAGTGCCTTTATCCCCTTCCCCCACCCCCCTACTCCTAAACCTAACCTGCCAGAGCCTGCAATCTGCTGTCGGGCGACGTCCTGCCTTCGTGAGCCCACTGGGGACCTTGTCGGTGAGTAGTTCGTTTCACTTTGTTGAGTGTGGTGAGGGGCTACAAGTCAGCAAATTGCTTAAAAAAGACTTGATTCAGACACATTATATCAGGAGTTGAGGTACATCAAAGAAAACATTTTTGTGCTTTGATCAAACACCCCGATATTCAAGGGGGTGTTTGTCCCCTATGTGATGCACATAATATGGCAATTTGATGCATCACATAGGAAGGAGTGGATTTTGAGGGTCTATAGACTCCACTGCAGTGGAGAGCATATAAGCCCCGCCCCCTGCAGCACTCATATAAAGCCTCCTCCTGCCAGAACGGCTCATTCCCTCTCCAGCAGTCGATGAGCAAGCATCCTGCTGTGGAGAAACAGGGAAGCCGACAGCCAGGGGATTAGAAGCGCCCCACCTACTAGGGAACTAGAAGAGTCCCAGTAGGCATGGCTCAGCCAGCCTGACGAGGTCTGAAAGACCGAAACGCGCGTCGCTGGATACCAATCCAACATGTGTTTGACACCGCATTTGACGCAGACTCGGATTGCTTTCTTTCAGGGTCCTTGGAGGGTCTTGCGGTTGGTTTGGACGTTGCCTGGACAGGTTGTCCACGGACAGTGCCTTTATCCCCTTCCCCCACCCCTACTCCTAAACCTAACCTGCCAGAGCCTGCAATCTGCTGTCGGGCGACGTCCTGCCTTCGTGAGCCCACTGGGGACCTTGTCGGTGAGTAGTTCGTTTCACTTTGTTGAGTGTGGTGAGGGGCTACAAGTCAGCAAATTGCTTAAAAAAGACTTGATTCAGACACATTATATCAGGAGTTGAGGTACATCAAAGAAAACATTTTTGTGCTTTGATCAAACACCCCGATATTCAAGGGGGTGTTTGTCCCCTATGTGATGCACATAATATGGCAATTTGATGCATCACATAGGAAGGAGTGGATTTTGAGGGTCTATAGACTCCACTGCAGTGGAGAGCATATAAGCCCCGCCCCCTGCAGCACTCATATAAAGCCTCCTCCTGCCAGAACGGCTCATTCCCTCTCCAGCAGTCGATGAGCAAGCATCCTGCTGTGGAGAAACAGGGAAGCCGACAGCCAGGGGATTAGAAGCGCCCCACCTACTAGGGAACTAGAAGAGTCCCAGTAGGCATGGCTCAGCCAGCCTGACGAGGTCTGAAAGACCGAAACGCGCGTCGCTGGATACCAATCCAACATGTGTTTGACACCGCATTTGACGCAGACTCGGATTGCTTTCTTTCAGGGTCCTTGGAGGGTCTTGCGGTTGGTTTGGACGTTGCCTGGACAGGTTGTCCACGGACAGTGCCTTTATCCCCTTCCCCCACCCCCTACTCCTAAACCTAACCTGCCAGAGCCTGCAATCTGCTGTCGGGCGACGTCCTGCCTTCGTGAGCCCACTGGGGACCTTGTCGGTGAGTAGTTCGTTTCACTTTGTTGAGTGTGGTGAGGGGCTACAAGTCAGCAAATTGCTTAAAAAAGACTTGATTCAGACACATTATATCAGGAGTTGAGGTACATCAAAGAAAACATTTTTGTGCTTTGATCAAACACCCCGATATTCAAGGGGGTGTTTGTCCCCTATGTGATGCACATAATATGGCAATTTGATGCATCACATAGGAAGGAGTGGATTTTGAGGGTCTATAGACTCCACTGCAGTGGAGAGCATATAAGCCCCGCCCCCTGCAGCACTCATATAAAGCCTCCTCCTGCCAGAACGGCTCATTCCCTCTCCAGCAGTCGATGAGCAAGCATCCTGCTGTGGAGAAACAGGGAAGCCGACAGCCAGGGGATTAGAAGCGCCCCACCTACTAGGGAACTAGAAGAGTCCCAGTAGGCATGGCTCAGCCAGCCTGACGAGGTCTGAAAGACCGAAACGCGCGTCGCTGGATACCAATCCAACATGTGTTTGACACCGCATTTGACGCAGACTCGGATTGCTTTCTTTCAGGGTCCTTGGAGGGTCTTGCGGTTGGTTTGGACGTTGCCTGGACAGGTTGTCCACGGACAGTGCCTTTATCCCCTTCCCCCACCCCCTACTCCTAAACCTAACCTGCCAGAGCCTGCAATCTGCTGTCGGGCGACGTCCTGCCTTCGTGAGCCCACTGGGGACCTTGTCGGTGAGTAGTTCGTTTCACTTTGTTGAGTGTGGTGAGGGGCTACAAGTCAGCAAATTGCTTAAAAAAGACTTGATTCAGACACATTATATCAGGAGTTGAGGTACATCAAAGAAAACATTTTTGTGCTTTGATCAAACACCCCGATATTCAAGGGGGTGTTTGTCCCCTATGTGATGCACATAATATGGCAATTTGATGCATCACATAGGAAGGAGTGGATTTTGAGGGTCTATAGACTCCACTGCAGTGGAGAGCATATAAGCCCCGCCCCCTGCAGCACTCATATAAAGCCTCCTCCTGCCAGAACGGCTCATTCCCTCTCCAGCAGTCGATGAGCAAGCATCCTGCTGTGGAGAAACAGGGAAGCCGACAGCCAGGGGATTAGAAGCGCCCCACCTACTAGGGAACTAGAAGAGTCCCAGTAGGCATGGCTCAGCCAGCCTGACGAGGTCTGAAAGACCGAAACGCGCGTCGCTGGATACCAATCCAACATGTGTTTGACACCGCATTTGACGCAGACTCGGATTGCTTTCTTTCAGGGTCCTTGGAGGGTCTTGCGGTTGGTTTGGACGTTGCCTGGACAGGTTGTCCACGGACAGTGCCTTTATCCCCTTCCCCCACCCCCTACTCCTAAACCTAACCTGCCAGAGCCTGCAATCTGCTGTCGGGCGACGTCCTGCCTTCGTGAGCCCACTGGGGACCTTGTCGGTGAGTAGTTCGTTTCACTTTGTTGAGTGTGGTGAGGGGCTACAAGTCAGCAAATTGCTTAAAAAAGACTTGATTCAGACACATTATATCAGGAGTTGAGGTACATCAAAGAAAACATTTTTGTGCTTTGATCAAACACCCCGATATTCAAGGGGGTGTTTGTCCCCTATGTGATGCACATAATATGGCAATTTGATGCATCACATAGGAAGGAGTGGATTTTGAGGGTCTATAGACTCCACTGCAGTGGAGAGCATATAAGCCCCGCCCCCTGCAGCACTCATATAAAGCCTCCTCCTGCCAGAACGGCTCATTCCCTCTCCAGCAGTCGATGAGCAAGCATCCTGCTGTGGAGAAACAGGGAAGCCGACAGCCAGGGGATTAGAAGCGCCCCACCTACTAGGGAACTAGAAGAGTCCCAGTAGGCATGGCTCAGCCAGCCTGACGAGGTCTGAAAGACCGAAACGCGCGTCGCTGGATACCAATCCAACATGTGTTTGACACCGCATTTGACGCAGACTCGGATTGCTTTCTTTCAGGGTCCTTGGAGGGTCTTGCGGTTGGTTTGGACGTTGCCTGGACAGGTTGTCCACGGACAGTGCCTTTATCCCCTTCCCCCACCCCCTACTCCTAAACCTAACCTGCCAGAGCCTGCAATCTGCTGTCGGGCGACGTCCTGCCTTCGTGAGCCCACTGGGGACCTTGTCGGTGAGTAGTTCGTTTCACTTTGTTGAGTGTGGTGAGGGGCTACAAGTCAGCAAATTGCTTAAAAAAGACTTGATTCAGACACATTATATCAGGAGTTGAGGTACATCAAAGAAAACATTTTTGTGCTTTGATCAAACACCCCGATATTCAAGGGGGTGTTTGTCCCCTATGTGATGCACATAATATGGCAATTTGATGCATCACATAGGAAGGAGTGGATTTTGAGGGTCTATAGACTCCACTGCAGTGGAGAGCATATAAGCCCCGCCCCCTGCAGCACTCATATAAAGCCTCCTCCTGCCAGAACGGCTCATTCCCTCTCCAGCAGTCGATGAGCAAGCATCCTGCTGTGGAGAAACAGGGAAGCCGACAGCCAGGGGATTAGAAGCGCCCCACCTACTAGGGAACTAGAAGAGTCCCAGTAGGCATGGCTCAGCCAGCCTGACGAGGTCTGAAAGACCGAAACGCGCGTCGCTGGATACCAATCCAACATGTGTTTGACACCGCATTTGACGCAGACTCGGATTGCTTTCTTTCAGGGTCCTTGGAGGGTCTTGCGGTTGGTTTGGACGTTGCCTGGACAGGTTGTCCACGGACAGTGCCTTTATCCCCTTCCCCCACCCCCTACTCCTAAACCTAACCTGCCAGAGCCTGCAATCTGCTGTCGGGCGACGTCCTGCCTTCGTGAGCCCACTGGGGACCTTGTCGGTGAGTAGTTCGTTTCACTTTGTTGAGTGTGGTGAGGGGCTACAAGTCAGCAAATTGCTTAAAAAAGACTTGATTCAGACACATTATATCAGGAGTTGAGGTACATCAAAGAAAACATTTTTGTGCTTTGATCAAACACCCCGATATTCAAGGGGGTGTTTGTCCCCTATGTGATGCACATAATATGGCAATTTGATGCATCACATAGGAAGGAGTGGATTTTGAGGGTCTATAGACTCCACTGCAGTGGAGAGCATATAAGCCCCGCCCCCTGCAGCACTCATATAAAGCCTCCTCCTGCCAGAACGGCTCATTCCCTCTCCAGCAGTCGATGAGCAAGCATCCTGCTGTGGAGAAACAGGGAAGCCGACAGCCAGGGGATTAGAAGCGCCCCACCTACTAGGGAACTAGAAGAGTCCCAGTAGGCATGGCTCAGCCAGCCTGACGAGGTCTGAAAGACCGAAACGCGCGTCGCTGGATACCAATCCAACATGTGTTTGACACCGCATTTGACGCAGACTCGGATTGCTTTCTTTCAGGGTCCTTGGAGGGTCTTGCGGTTGGTTTGGACGTTGCCTGGACAGGTTGTCCACGGACAGTGCCTTTATCCCCTTCCCCCACCCCCTACTCCTAAACCTAACCTGCCAGAGCCTGCAATCTGCTGTCGGGCGACGTCCTGCCTTCGTGAGCCCACTGGGGACCTTGTCGGTGAGTAGTTCGTTTCACTTTGTTGAGTGTGGTGAGGGGCTACAAGTCAGCAAATTGCTTAAAAAAGACTTGATTCAGACACATTATATCAGGAGTTGAGGTACATCAAAGAAAACATTTTTGTGCTTTGATCAAACACCCCGATATTCAAGGGGGTGTTTGTCCCCTATGTGATGCACATAATATGGCAATTTGATGCATCACATAGGAAGGAGTGGATTTTGAGGGTCTATAGACTCCACTGCAGTGGAGAGCATATAAGCCCCGCCCCCTGCAGCACTCATATAAAGCCTCCTCCTGCCAGAACGGCTCATTCCCTCTCCAGCAGTCGATGAGCAAGCATCCTGCTGTGGAGAAACAGGGAAGCCGACAGCCAGGGGATTAGAAGCGCCCCACCTACTAGGGAACTAGAAGAGTCCCAGTAGGCATGGCTCAGCCAGCCTGACGAGGTCTGAAAGACCGAAACGCGCGTCGCTGGATACCAATCCAACATGTGTTTGACACCGCATTTGACGCAGACTCGGATTGCTTTCTTTCAGGGTCCTTGGAGGGTCTTGCGGTTGGTTTGGACGTTGCCTGGACAGGTTGTCCACGGACAGTGCCTTTATCCCCTTCCCCCACCCCCTACTCCTAAACCTAACCTGCCAGAGCCTGCAATCTGCTGTCGGGCGACGTCCTGCCTTCGTGAGCCCACTGGGGACCTTGTCGGTGAGTAGTTCGTTTCACTTTGTTGAGTGTGGTGAGGGGCTACAAGTCAGCAAATTGCTTAAAAAAGACTTGATTCAGACACATTATATCAGGAGTTGAGGTACATCAAAGAAAACATTTTTGTGCTTTGATCAAACACCCCGATATTCAAGGGGGTGTTTGTCCCCTATGTGATGCACATAATATGGCAATTTGATGCATCACATAGGAAGGAGTGGATTTTGAGGGTCTATAGACTCCACTGCAGTGGAGAGCATATAAGCCCCGCCCCCTGCAGCACTCATATAAAGCCTCCTCCTGCCAGAACGGCTCATTCCCTCTCCAGCAGTCGATGAGCAAGCATCCTGCTGTGGAGAAACAGGGAAGCCGACAGCCAGGGGATTAGAAGCGCCCCACCTACTAGGGAACTAGAAGAGTCCCAGTAGGCATGGCTCAGCCAGCCTGACGAGGTCTGAAAGACCGAAACGCGCGTCGCTGGATACCAATCCAACATGTGTTTGACACCGCATTTGACGCAGACTCGGATTGCTTTCTTTCAGGGTCCTTGGAGGGTCTTGCGGTTGGTTTGGACGTTGCCTGGACAGGTTGTCCACGGACAGTGCCTTTATCCCCTTCCCCCACCCCCTACTCCTAAACCTAACCTGCCAGAGCCTGCAATCTGCTGTCGGGCGACGTCCTGCCTTCGTGAGCCCACTGGGGACCTTGTCGGTGAGTAGTTCGTTTCACTTTGTTGAGTGTGGTGAGGGGCTACAAGTCAGCAAATTGCTTAAAAAAGACTTGATTCAGACACATTATATCAGGAGTTGAGGTACATCAAAGAAAACATTTTTGTGCTTTGATCAAACACCCCGATATTCAAGGGGGTGTTTGTCCCCTATGTGATGCACATAATATGGCAATTTGATGCATCACATAGGAAGGAGTGGATTTTGAGGGTCTATAGACTCCACTGCAGTGGAGAGCATATAAGCCCCGCCCCCTGCAGCACTCATATAAAGCCTCCTCCTGCCAGAACGGCTCATTCCCTCTCCAGCAGTCGATGAGCAAGCATCCTGCTGTGGAGAAACAGGGAAGCCGACAGCCAGGGGATTAGAAGCGCCCCACCTACTAGGGAACTAGAAGAGTCCCAGTAGGCATGGCTCAGCCAGCCTGACGAGGTCTGAAAGACCGAAACGCGCGTCGCTGGATACCAATCCAACATGTGTTTGACACCGCATTTGACGCAGACTCGGATTGCTTTCTTTCAGGGTCCTTGGAGGGTCTTGCGGTTGGTTTGGACGTTGCCTGGACAGGTTGTCCACGGACAGTGCCTTTATCCCCTTCCCCCACCCCCTACTCCTAAACCTAACCTGCCAGAGCCTGCAATCTGCTGTCGGGCGACGTCCTGCCTTCGTGAGCCCACTGGGGACCTTGTCGGTGAGTAGTTCGTTTCACTTTGTTGAGTGTGGTGAGGGGCTACAAGTCAGCAAATTGCTTAAAAAAGACTTGATTCAGACACATTATATCAGGAGTTGAGGTACATCAAAGAAAACATTTTTGTGCTTTGATCAAACACCCCGATATTCAAGGGGGTGTTTGTCCCCTATGTGATGCACATAATATGGCAATTTGATGCATCACATAGGAAGGAGTGGATTTTGAGGGTCTATAGACTCCACTGCAGTGGAGAGCATATAAGCCCCGCCCCCTGCAGCACTCATATAAAGCCTCCTCCTGCCAGAACGGCTCATTCCCTCTCCAGCAGTCGATGAGCAAGCATCCTGCTGTGGAGAAACAGGGAAGCCGACAGCCAGGGGATTAGAAGCGCCCCACCTACTAGGGAACTAGAAGAGTCCCAGTAGGCATGGCTCAGCCAGCCTGACGAGGTCTGAAAGACCGAAACGCGCGTCGCTGGATACCAATCCAACATGTGTTTGACACCGCATTTGACGCAGACTCGGATTGCTTTCTTTCAGGGTCCTTGGAGGGTCTTGCGGTTGGTTTGGACGTTGCCTGGACAGGTTGTCCACGGACAGTGCCTTTATCCCCTTCCCCCACCCCCTACTCCTAAACCTAACCTGCCAGAGCCTGCAATCTGCTGTCGGGCGACGTCCTGCCTTCGTGAGCCCACTGGGGACCTTGTCGGTGAGTAGTTCGTTTCACTTTGTTGAGTGTGGTGAGGGGCTACAAGTCAGCAAATTGCTTAAAAAAGACTTGATTCAGACACATTATATCAGGAGTTGAGGTACATCAAAGAAAACATTTTTGTGCTTTGATCAAACACCCCGATATTCAAGGGGGTGTTTGTCCCCTATGTGATGCACATAATATGGCAATTTGATGCATCACATAGGAAGGAGTGGATTTTGAGGGTCTATAGACTCCACTGCAGTGGAGAGCATATAAGCCCCGCCCCCTGCAGCACTCATATAAAGCCTCCTCCTGCCAGAACGGCTCATTCCCTCTCCAGCAGTCGATGAGCAAGCATCCTGCTGTGGAGAAACAGGGAAGCCGACAGCCAGGGGATTAGAAGCGCCCCACCTACTAGGGAACTAGAAGAGTCCCAGTAGGCATGGCTCAGCCAGCCTGACGAGGTCTGAAAGACCGAAACGCGCGTCGCTGGATACCAATCCAACATGTGTTTGACACCGCATTTGACGCAGACTCGGATTGCTTTCTTTCAGGGTCCTTGGAGGGTCTTGCGGTTGGTTTGGACGTTGCCTGGACAGGTTGTCCACGGACAGTGCCTTTATCCCCTTCCCCCACCCCCTACTCCTAAACCTAACCTGCCAGAGCCTGCAATCTGCTGTCGGGCGACGTCCTGCCTTCGTGAGCCCACTGGGGACCTTGTCGGTGAGTAGTTCGTTTCACTTTGTTGAGTGTGGTGAGGGGCTACAAGTCAGCAAATTGCTTAAAAAAGACTTGATTCAGACACATTATATCAGGAGTTGAGGTACATCAAAGAAAACATTTTTGTGCTTTGATCAAACACCCCGATATTCAAGGGGGTGTTTGTCCCCTATGTGATGCACATAATATGGCAATTTGATGCATCACATAGGAAGGAGTGGATTTTGAGGGTCTATAGACTCCACTGCAGTGGAGAGCATATAAGCCCCGCCCCCTGCAGCACTCATATAAAGCCTCCTCCTGCCAGAACGGCTCATTCCCTCTCCAGCAGTCGATGAGCAAGCATCCTGCTGTGGAGAAACAGGGAAGCCGACAGCCAGGGGATTAGAAGCGCCCCACCTACTAGGGAACTAGAAGAGTCCCAGTAGGCATGGCTCAGCCAGCCTGACGAGGTCTGAAAGACCGAAACGCGCGTCGCTGGATACCAATCCAACATGTGTTTGACACCGCATTTGACGCAGACTCGGATTGCTTTCTTTCAGGGTCCTTGGAGGGTCTTGCGGTTGGTTTGGACGTTGCCTGGACAGGTTGTCCACGGACAGTGCCTTTATCCCCTTCCCCCACCCCCTACTCCTAAACCTAACCTGCCAGAGCCTGCAATCTGCTGTCGGGCGACGTCCTGCCTTCGTGAGCCCACTGGGGACCTTGTCGGTGAGTAGTTCGTTTCACTTTGTTGAGTGTGGTGAGGGGCTACAAGTCAGCAAATTGCTTAAAAAAGACTTGATTCAGACACATTATATCAGGAGTTGAGGTACATCAAAGAAAACATTTTTGTGCTTTGATCAAACACCCCGATATTCAAGGGGGTGTTTGTCCCCTATGTGATGCACATAATATGGCAATTTGATGCATCACATAGGAAGGAGTGGATTTTGAGGGTCTATAGACTCCACTGCAGTGGAGAGCATATAAGCCCCGCCCCCTGCAGCACTCATATAAAGCCTCCTCCTGCCAGAACGGCTCATTCCCTCTCCAGCAGTCGATGAGCAAGCATCCTGCTGTGGAGAAACAGGGAAGCCGACAGCCAGGGGATTAGAAGCGCCCCACCTACTAGGGAACTAGAAGAGTCCCAGTAGGCATGGCTCAGCCAGCCTGACGAGGTCTGAAAGACCGAAACGCGCGTCGCTGGATACCAATCCAACATGTGTTTGACACCGCATTTGACGCAGACTCGGATTGCTTTCTTTCAGGGTCCTTGGAGGGTCTTGCGGTTGGTTTGGACGTTGCCTGGACAGGTTGTCCACGGACAGTGCCTTTATCCCCTTCCCCCACCCCCTACTCCTAAACCTAACCTGCCAGAGCCTGCAATCTGCTGTCGGGCGACGTCCTGCCTTCGTGAGCCCACTGGGGACCTTGTCGGTGAGTAGTTCGTTTCACTTTGTTGAGTGTGGTGAGGGGCTACAAGTCAGCAAATTGCTTAAAAAAGACTTGATTCAGACACATTATATCAGGAGTTGAGGTACATCAAAGAAAACATTTTTGTGCTTTGATCAAACACCCCGATATTCAAGGGGGTGTTTGTCCCCTATGTGATGCACATAATATGGCAATTTGATGCATCACATAGGAAGGAGTGGATTTTGAGGGTCTATAGACTCCACTGCAGTGGAGAGCATATAAGCCCCGCCCCCTGCAGCACTCATATAAAGCCTCCTCCTGCCAGAACGGCTCATTCCCTCTCCAGCAGTCGATGAGCAAGCATCCTGCTGTGGAGAAACAGGGAAGCCGACAGCCAGGGGATTAGAAGCGCCCCACCTACTAGGGAACTAGAAGAGTCCCAGTAGGCATGGCTCAGCCAGCCTGACGAGGTCTGAAAGACCGAAACGCGCGTCGCTGGATACCAATCCAACATGTGTTTGACACCGCATTTGACGCAGACTCGGATTGCTTTCTTTCAGGGTCCTTGGAGGGTCTTGCGGTTGGTTTGGACGTTGCCTGGACAGGTTGTCCACGGACAGTGCCTTTATCCCCTTCCCCCACCCCCTACTCCTAAACCTAACCTGCCAGAGCCTGCAATCTGCTGTCGGGCGACGTCCTGCCTTCGTGAGCCCACTGGGGACCTTGTCGGTGAGTAGTTCGTTTCACTTTGTTGAGTGTGGTGAGGGGCTACAAGTCAGCAAATTGCTTAAAAAAGACTTGATTCAGACACATTATATCAGGAGTTGAGGTACATCAAAGAAAACATTTTTGTGCTTTGATCAAACACCCCGATATTCAAGGGGGTGTTTGTCCCCTATGTGATGCACATAATATGGCAATTTGATGCATCACATAGGAAGGAGTGGATTTTGAGGGTCTATAGACTCCACTGCAGTGGAGAGCATATAAGCCCCGCCCCCTGCAGCACTCATATAAAGCCTCCTCCTGCCAGAACGGCTCATTCCCTCTCCAGCAGTCGATGAGCAAGCATCCTGCTGTGGAGAAACAGGGAAGCCGACAGCCAGGGGATTAGAAGCGCCCCACCTACTAGGGAACTAGAAGAGTCCCAGTAGGCATGGCTCAGCCAGCCTGACGAGGTCTGAAAGACCGAAACGCGCGTCGCTGGATACCAATCCAACATGTGTTTGACACCGCATTTGACGCAGACTCGGATTGCTTTCTTTCAGGGTCCTTGGAGGGTCTTGCGGTTGGTTTGGACGTTGCCTGGACAGGTTGTCCACGGACAGTGCCTTTATCCCCTTCCCCCACCCCCTACTCCTAAACCTAACCTGCCAGAGCCTGCAATCTGCTGTCGGGCGACGTCCTGCCTTCGTGAGCCCACTGGGGACCTTGTCGGTGAGTAGTTCGTTTCACTTTGTTGAGTGTGGTGAGGGGCTACAAGTCAGCAAATTGCTTAAAAAAGACTTGATTCAGACACATTATATCAGGAGTTGAGGTACATCAAAGAAAACATTTTTGTGCTTTGATCAAACACCCCGATATTCAAGGGGGTGTTTGTCCCCTATGTGATGCACATAATATGGCAATTTGATGCATCACATAGGAAGGAGTGGATTTTGAGGGTCTATAGACTCCACTGCAGTGGAGAGCATATAAGCCCCGCCCCCTGCAGCACTCATATAAAGCCTCCTCCTGCCAGAACGGCTCATTCCCTCTCCAGCAGTCGATGAGCAAGCATCCTGCTGTGGAGAAACAGGGAAGCCGACAGCCAGGGGATTAGAAGCGCCCCACCTACTAGGGAACTAGAAGAGTCCCAGTAGGCATGGCTCAGCCAGCCTGACGAGGTCTGAAAGACCGAAACGCGCGTCGCTGGATACCAATCCAACATGTGTTTGACACCGCATTTGACGCAGACTCGGATTGCTTTCTTTCAGGGTCCTTGGAGGGTCTTGCGGTTGGTTTGGACGTTGCCTGGACAGGTTGTCCACGGACAGTGCCTTTATCCCCTTCCCCCACCCCCTACTCCTAAACCTAACCTGCCAGAGCCTGCAATCTGCTGTCGGGCGACGTCCTGCCTTCGTGAGCCCACTGGGGACCTTGTCGGTGAGTAGTTCGTTTCACTTTGTTGAGTGTGGTGAGGGGCTACAAGTCAGCAAATTGCTTAAAAAAGACTTGATTCAGACACATTATATCAGGAGTTGAGGTACATCAAAGAAAACATTTTTGTGCTTTGATCAAACACCCCGATATTCAAGGGGGTGTTTGTCCCCTATGTGATGCACATAATATGGCAATTTGATGCATCACATAGGAAGGAGTGGATTTTGAGGGTCTATAGACTCCACTGCAGTGGAGAGCATATAAGCCCCGCCCCCTGCAGCACTCATATAAAGCCTCCTCCTGCCAGAACGGCTCATTCCCTCTCCAGCAGTCGATGAGCAAGCATCCTGCTGTGGAGAAACAGGGAAGCCGACAGCCAGGGGATTAGAAGCGCCCCACCTACTAGGGAACTAGAAGAGTCCCAGTAGGCATGGCTCAGCCAGCCTGACGAGGTCTGAAAGACCGAAACGCGCGTCGCTGGATACCAATCCAACATGTGTTTGACACCGCATTTGACGCAGACTCGGATTGCTTTCTTTCAGGGTCCTTGGAGGGTCTTGCGGTTGGTTTGGACGTTGCCTGGACAGGTTGTCCACGGACAGTGCCTTTATCCCCTTCCCCCACCCCCTACTCCTAAACCTAACCTGCCAGAGCCTGCAATCTGCTGTCGGGCGACGTCCTGCCTTCGTGAGCCCACTGGGGACCTTGTCGGTGAGTAGTTCGTTTCACTTTGTTGAGTGTGGTGAGGGGCTACAAGTCAGCAAATTGCTTAAAAAAGACTTGATTCAGACACATTATATCAGGAGTTGAGGTACATCAAAGAAAACATTTTTGTGCTTTGATCAAACACCCCGATATTCAAGGGGGTGTTTGTCCCCTATGTGATGCACATAATATGGCAATTTGATGCATCACATAGGAAGGAGTGGATTTTGAGGGTCTATAGACTCCACTGCAGTGGAGAGCATATAAGCCCCGCCCCCTGCAGCACTCATATAAAGCCTCCTCCTGCCAGAACGGCTCATTCCCTCTCCAGCAGTCGATGAGCAAGCATCCTGCTGTGGAGAAACAGGGAAGCCGACAGCCAGGGGATTAGAAGCGCCCCACCTACTAGGGAACTAGAAGAGTCCCAGTAGGCATGGCTCAGCCAGCCTGACGAGGTCTGAAAGACCGAAACGCGCGTCGCTGGATACCAATCCAACATGTGTTTGACACCGCATTTGATGCAGACTCGGATTGCTTTCTTTCAGGGTCCTTGGAGGGTCTTGCGGTTGGTTTGGACGTTGCCTGGACAGGTTGTCCACGGACAGTGCCTTTATCCCCTTCCCCCACCCCCTACTCCTAAACCTAACCTGCCAGAGCCTGCAATCTGCTGTCGGGCGACGTCCTGCCTTCGTGAGCCCACTGGGGACCTTGTCGGTGAGTAGTTCGTTTCACTTTGTTGAGTGTGGTGAGGGGCTACAAGTCAGCAAATTGCTTAAAAAAGACTTGATTCAGACACATTATATCAGGAGTTGAGGTACATCAAAGAAAACATTTTTGTGCTTTGATCAAACACCCCGATATTCAAGGGGGTGTTTGTCCCCTATGTGATGCACATAATATGGCAATTTGATGCATCACATAGGAAGGAGTGGATTTTGAGGGTCTATAGACTCCACTGCAGTGGAGAGCATATAAGCCCCGCCCCCTGCAGCACTCATATAAAGCCTCCTCCTGCCAGAACGGCTCATTCCCTCTCCAGCAGTCGATGAGCAAGCATCCTGCTGTGGAGAAACAGGGAAGCCGACAGCCAGGGGATTAGAAGCGCCCCACCTACTAGGGAACTAGAAGAGTCCCAGTAGGCATGGCTCAGCCAGCCTGACGAGGTCTGAAAGACCGAAACGCGCGTCGCTGGATACCAATCCAACATGTGTTTGACACCGCATTTGACGCAGACTCGGATTGCTTTCTTTCAGGGTCCTTGGAGGGTCTTGCGGTTGGTTTGGACGTTGCCTGGACAGGTTGTCCACGGACAGTGCCTTTATCCCCTTCCCCCACCCCCTACTCCTAAACCTAACCTGCCAGAGCCTGCAATCTGCTGTCGGGCGACGTCCTGCCTTCGTGAGCCCACTGGGGACCTTGTCGGTGAGTAGTTCGTTTCACTTTGTTGAGTGTGGTGAGGGGCTACAAGTCAGCAAATTGCTTAAAAAAGACTTGATTCAGACACATTATATCAGGAGTTGAGGTACATCAAAGAAAACATTTTTGTGCTTTGATCAAACACCCCGATATTCAAGGGGGTGTTTGTCCCCTATGTGATGCACATAATATGGCAATTTGATGCATCACATAGGAAGGAGTGGATTTTGAGGGTCTATAGACTCCACTGCAGTGGAGAGCATATAAGCCCCGCCCCCTGCAGCACTCATATAAAGCCTCCTCCTGCCAGAACGGCTCATTCCCTCTCCAGCAGTCGATGAGCAAGCATCCTGCTGTGGAGAAACAGGGAAGCCGACAGCCAGGGGATTAGAAGCGCCCCACCTACTAGGGAACTAGAAGAGTCCCAGTAGGCATGGCTCAGCCAGCCTGACGAGGTCTGAAAGACCGAAACGCGCGTCGCTGGATACCAATCCAACATGTGTTTGACACCGCATTTGACGCAGACTCGGATTGCTTTCTTTCAGGGTCCTTGGAGGGTCTTGCGGTTGGTTTGGACGTTGCCTGGACAGGTTGTCCACGGACAGTGCCTTTATCCCCTTCCCCCACCCCCTACTCCTAAACCTAACCTGCCAGAGCCTGCAATCTGCTGTCGGGCGACGTCCTGCCTTCGTGAGCCCACTGGGGACCTTGTCGGTGAGTAGTTCGTTTCACTTTGTTGAGTGTGGTGAGGGGCTACAAGTCAGCAAATTGCTTAAAAAAGACTTGATTCAGACACATTATATCAGGAGTTGAGGTACATCAAAGAAAACATTTTTGTGCTTTGATCAAACACCCCGATATTCAAGGGGGTGTTTGTCCCCTATGTGATGCACATAATATGGCAATTTGATGCATCACATAGGAAGGAGTGGATTTTGAGGGTCTATAGACTCCACTGCAGTGGAGAGCATATAAGCCCCGCCCCCTGCAGCACTCATATAAAGCCTCCTCCTGCCAGAACGGCTCATTCCCTCTCCAGCAGTCGATGAGCAAGCATCCTGCTGTGGAGAAACAGGGAAGCCGACAGCCAGGGGATTAGAAGCGCCCCACCTACTAGGGAACTAGAAGAGTCCCAGTAGGCATGGCTCAGCCAGCCTGACGAGGTCTGAAAGACCGAAACGCGCGTCGCTGGATACCAATCCAACATGTGTTTGACACCGCATTTGACGCAGACTCGGATTGCTTTCTTTCAGGGTCCTTGGAGGGTCTTGCGGTTGGTTTGGACGTTGCCTGGACAGGTTGTCCACGGACAGTGCCTTTATCCCCTTCCCCCACCCCCTACTCCTAAACCTAACCTGCCAGAGCCTGCAATCTGCTGTCGGGCGACGTCCTGCCTTCGTGAGCCCACTGGGGACCTTGTCGGTGAGTAGTTCGTTTCACTTTGTTGAGTGTGGTGAGGGGCTACAAGTCAGCAAATTGCTTAAAAAAGACTTGATTCAGACACATTATATCAGGAGTTGAGGTACATCAAAGAAAACATTTTTGTGCTTTGATCAAACACCCCGATATTCAAGGGGGTGTTTGTCCCCTATGTGATGCACATAATATGGCAATTTGATGCATCACATAGGAAGGAGTGGATTTTGAGGGTCTATAGACTCCACTGCAGTGGAGAGCATATAAGCCCCGCCCCCTGCAGCACTCATATAAAGCCTCCTCCTGCCAGAACGGCTCATTCCCTCTCCAGCAGTCGATGAGCAAGCATCCTGCTGTGGAGAAACAGGGAAGCCGACAGCCAGGGGATTAGAAGCGCCCCACCTACTAGGGAACTAGAAGAGTCCCAGTAGGCATGGCTCAGCCAGCCTGACGAGGTCTGAAAGACCGAAACGCGCGTCGCTGGATACCAATCCAACATGTGTTTGACACCGCATTTGACGCAGACTCGGATTGCTTTCTTTCAGGGTCCTTGGAGGGTCTTGCGGTTGGTTTGGACGTTGCCTGGACAGGTTGTCCACGGACAGTGCCTTTATCCCCTTCCCCCACCCCCTACTCCTAAACCTAACCTGCCAGAGCCTGCAATCTGCTGTCGGGCGACGTCCTGCCTTCGTGAGCCCACTGGGGACCTTGTCGGTGAGTAGTTCGTTTCACTTTGTTGAGTGTGGTGAGGGGCTACAAGTCAGCAAATTGCTTAAAAAAGACTTGATTCAGACACATTATATCAGGAGTTGAGGTACATCAAAGAAAACATTTTTGTGCTTTGATCAAACACCCCGATATTCAAGGGGGTGTTTGTCCCCTATGTGATGCACATAATATGGCAATTTGATGCATCACATAGGAAGGAGTGGATTTTGAGGGTCTATAGACTCCACTGCAGTGGAGAGCATATAAGCCCCGCCCCCTGCAGCACTCATATAAAGCCTCCTCCTGCCAGAACGGCTCATTCCCTCTCCAGCAGTCGATGAGCAAGCATCCTGCTGTGGAGAAACAGGGAAGCCGACAGCCAGGGGATTAGAAGCGCCCCACCTACTAGGGAACTAGAAGAGTCCCAGTAGGCATGGCTCAGCCAGCCTGACGAGGTCTGAAAGACCGAAACGCGCGTCGCTGGATACCAATCCAACATGTGTTTGACACCGCATTTGACGCAGACTCGGATTGCTTTCTTTCAGGGTCCTTGGAGGGTCTTGCGGTTGGTTTGGACGTTGCCTGGACAGGTTGTCCACGGACAGTGCCTTTATCCCCTTCCCCCACCCCCTACTCCTAAACCTAACCTGCCAGAGCCTGCAATCTGCTGTCGGGCGACGTCCTGCCTTCGTGAGCCCACTGGGGACCTTGTCGGTGAGTAGTTCGTTTCACTTTGTTGAGTGTGGTGAGGGGCTACAAGTCAGCAAATTGCTTAAAAAAGACTTGATTCAGACACATTATATCAGGAGTTGAGGTACATCAAAGAAAACATTTTTGTGCTTTGATCAAACACCCCGATATTCAAGGGGGTGTTTGTCCCCTATGTGATGCACATAATATGGCAATTTGATGCATCACATAGGAAGGAGTGGATTTTGAGGGTCTATAGACTCCACTGCAGTGGAGAGCATATAAGCCCCGCCCCCTGCAGCACTCATATAAAGCCTCCTCCTGCCAGAACGGCTCATTCCCTCTCCAGCAGTCGATGAGCAAGCATCCTGCTGTGGAGAAACAGGGAAGCCGACAGCCAGGGGATTAGAAGCGCCCCACCTACTAGGGAACTAGAAGAGTCCCAGTAGGCATGGCTCAGCCAGCCTGACGAGGTCTGAAAGACCGAAACGCGCGTCGCTGGATACCAATCCAACATGTGTTTGACACCGCATTTGACGCAGACTCGGATTGCTTTCTTTCAGGGTCCTTGGAGGGTCTTGCGGTTGGTTTGGACGTTGCCTGGACAGGTTGTCCACGGACAGTGCCTTTATCCCCTTCCCCCACCCCCTACTCCTAAACCTAACCTGCCAGAGCCTGCAATCTGCTGTCGGGCGACGTCCTGCCTTCGTGAGCCCACTGGGGACCTTGTCGGTGAGTAGTTCGTTTCACTTTGTTGAGTGTGGTGAGGGGCTACAAGTCAGCAAATTGCTTAAAAAAGACTTGATTCAGACACATTATATCAGGAGTTGAGGTACATCAAAGAAAACATTTTTGTGCTTTGATCAAACACCCCGATATTCAAGGGGGTGTTTGTCCCCTATGTGATGCACATAATATGGCAATTTGATGCATCACATAGGAAGGAGTGGATTTTGAGGGTCTATAGACTCCACTGCAGTGGAGAGCATATAAGCCCCGCCCCCTGCAGCACTCATATAAAGCCTCCTCCTGCCAGAACGGCTCATTCCCTCTCCAGCAGTCGATGAGCAAGCATCCTGCTGTGGAGAAACAGGGAAGCCGACAGCCAGGGGATTAGAAGCGCCCCACCTACTAGGGAACTAGAAGAGTCCCAGTAGGCATGGCTCAGCCAGCCTGACGAGGTCTGAAAGACCGAAACGCGCGTCGCTGGATACCAATCCAACATGTGTTTGACACCGCATTTGACGCAGACTCGGATTGCTTTCTTTCAGGGTCCTTGGAGGGTCTTGCGGTTGGTTTGGACGTTGCCTGGACAGGTTGTCCACGGACAGTGCCTTTATCCCCTTCCCCCACCCCCTACTCCTAAACCTAACCTGCCAGAGCCTGCAATCTGCTGTCGGGCGACGTCCTGCCTTCGTGAGCCCACTGGGGACCTTGTCGGTGAGTAGTTCGTTTCACTTTGTTGAGTGTGGTGAGGGGCTACAAGTCAGCAAATTGCTTAAAAAAGACTTGATTCAGACACATTATATCAGGAGTTGAGGTACATCAAAGAAAACATTTTTGTGCTTTGATCAAACACCCCGATATTCAAGGGGGTGTTTGTCCCCTATGTGATGCACATAATATGGCAATTTGATGCATCACATAGGAAGGAGTGGATTTTGAGGGTCTATAGACTCCACTGCAGTGGAGAGCATATAAGCCCCGCCCCCTGCAGCACTCATATAAAGCCTCCTCCTGCCAGAACGGCTCATTCCCTCTCCAGCAGTCGATGAGCAAGCATCCTGCTGTGGAGAAACAGGGAAGCCGACAGCCAGGGGATTAGAAGCGCCCCACCTACTAGGGAACTAGAAGAGTCCCAGTAGGCATGGCTCAGCCAGCCTGACGAGGTCTGAAAGACCGAAACGCGCGTCGCTGGATACCAATCCAACATGTGTTTGACACCGCATTTGACGCAGACTCGGATTGCTTTCTTTCAGGGTCCTTGGAGGGTCTTGCGGTTGGTTTGGACGTTGCCTGGACAGGTTGTCCACGGACAGTGCCTTTATCCCCTTCCCCCACCCCCTACTCCTAAACCTAACCTGCCAGAGCCTGCAATCTGCTGTCGGGCGACGTCCTGCCTTCGTGAGCCCACTGGGGACCTTGTCGGTGAGTAGTTCGTTTCACTTTGTTGAGTGTGGTGAGGGGCTACAAGTCAGCAAATTGCTTAAAAAAGACTTGATTCAGACACATTATATCAGGAGTTGAGGTACATCAAAGAAAACATTTTTGTGCTTTGATCAAACACCCCGATATTCAAGGGGGTGTTTGTCCCCTATGTGATGCACATAATATGGCAATTTGATGCATCACATAGGAAGGAGTGGATTTTGAGGGTCTATAGACTCCACTGCAGTGGAGAGCATATAAGCCCCGCCCCCTGCAGCACTCATATAAAGCCTCCTCCTGCCAGAACGGCTCATTCCCTCTCCAGCAGTCGATGAGCAAGCATCCTGCTGTGGAGAAACAGGGAAGCCGACAGCCAGGGGATTAGAAGCGCCCCACCTACTAGGGAACTAGAAGAGTCCCAGTAGGCATGGCTCAGCCAGCCTGACGAGGTCTGAAAGACCGAAACGCGCGTCGCTGGATACCAATCCAACATGTGTTTGACACCGCATTTGACGCAGACTCGGATTGCTTTCTTTCAGGGTCCTTGGAGGGTCTTGCGGTTGGTTTGGACGTTGCCTGGACAGGTTGTCCACGGACAGTGCCTTTATCCCCTTCCCCCACCCCCTACTCCTAAACCTAACCTGCCAGAGCCTGCAATCTGCTGTCGGGCGACGTCCTGCCTTCGTGAGCCCACTGGGGACCTTGTCGGTGAGTAGTTCGTTTCACTTTGTTGAGTGTGGTGAGGGGCTACAAGTCAGCAAATTGCTTAAAAAAGACTTGATTCAGACACATTATATCAGGAGTTGAGGTACATCAAAGAAAACATTTTTGTGCTTTGATCAAACACCCCGATATTCAAGGGGGTGTTTGTCCCCTATGTGATGCACATAATATGGCAATTTGATGCATCACATAGGAAGGAGTGGATTTTGAGGGTCTATAGACTCCACTGCAGTGGAGAGCATATAAGCCCCGCCCCCTGCAGCACTCATATAAAGCCTCCTCCTGCCAGAACGGCTCATTCCCTCTCCAGCAGTCGATGAGCAAGCATCCTGCTGTGGAGAAACAGGGAAGCCGACAGCCAGGGGATTAGAAGCGCCCCACCTACTAGGGAACTAGAAGAGTCCCAGTAGGCATGGCTCAGCCAGCCTGACGAGGTCTGAAAGACCGAAACGCGCGTCGCTGGATACCAATCCAACATGTGTTTGACACCGCATTTGACGCAGACTCGGATTGCTTTCTTTCAGGGTCCTTGGAGGGTCTTGCGGTTGGTTTGGACGTTGCCTGGACAGGTTGTCCACGGACAGTGCCTTTATCCCCTTCCCCCACCCCCTACTCCTAAACCTAACCTGCCAGAGCCTGCAATCTGCTGTCGGGCGACGTCCTGCCTTCGTGAGCCCACTGGGGACCTTGTCGGTGAGTAGTTCGTTTCACTTTGTTGAGTGTGGTGAGGGGCTACAAGTCAGCAAATTGCTTAAAAAAGACTTGATTCAGACACATTATATCAGGAGTTGAGGTACATCAAAGAAAACATTTTTGTGCTTTGATCAAACACCCCGATATTCAAGGGGGTGTTTGTCCCCTATGTGATGCACATAATATGGCAATTTGATGCATCACATAGGAAGGAGTGGATTTTGAGGGTCTATAGACTCCACTGCAGTGGAGAGCATATAAGCCCCGCCCCCTGCAGCACTCATATAAAGCCTCCTCCTGCCAGAACGGCTCATTCCCTCTCCAGCAGTCGATGAGCAAGCATCCTGCTGTGGAGAAACAGGGAAGCCGACAGCCAGGGGATTAGAAGCGCCCCACCTACTAGGGAACTAGAAGAGTCCCAGTAGGCATGGCTCAGCCAGCCTGACGAGGTCTGAAAGACCGAAACGCGCGTCGCTGGATACCAATCCAACATGTGTTTGACACCGCATTTGACGCAGACTCGGATTGCTTTCTTTCAGGGTCCTTGGAGGGTCTTGCGGTTGGTTTGGACGTTGCCTGGACAGGTTGTCCACGGACAGTGCCTTTATCCCCTTCCCCCACCCCCTACTCCTAAACCTAACCTGCCAGAGCCTGCAATCTGCTGTCGGGCGACGTCCTGCCTTCGTGAGCCCACTGGGGACCTTGTCGGTGAGTAGTTCGTTTCACTTTGTTGAGTGTGGTGAGGGGCTACAAGTCAGCAAATTGCTTAAAAAAGACTTGATTCAGACACATTATATCAGGAGTTGAGGTACATCAAAGAAAACATTTTTGTGCTTTGATCAAACACCCCGATATTCAAGGGGGTGTTTGTCCCCTATGTGATGCACATAATATGGCAATTTGATGCATCACATAGGAAGGAGTGGATTTTGAGGGTCTATAGACTCCACTGCAGTGGAGAGCATATAAGCCCCGCCCCCTGCAGCACTCATATAAAGCCTCCTCCTGCCAGAACGGCTCATTCCCTCTCCAGCAGTCGATGAGCAAGCATCCTGCTGTGGAGAAACAGGGAAGCCGACAGCCAGGGGATTAGAAGCGCCCCACCTACTAGGGAACTAGAAGAGTCCCAGTAGGCATGGCTCAGCCAGCCTGACGAGGTCTGAAAGACCGAAACGCGCGTCGCTGGATACCAATCCAACATGTGTTTGACACCGCATTTGACGCAGACTCGGATTGCTTTCTTTCAGGGTCCTTGGAGGGTCTTGCGGTTGGTTTGGACGTTGCCTGGACAGGTTGTCCACGGACAGTGCCTTTATCCCCTTCCCCCACCCCCTACTCCTAAACCTAACCTGCCAGAGCCTGCAATCTGCTGTCGGGCGACGTCCTGCCTTCGTGAGCCCACTGGGGACCTTGTCGGTGAGTAGTTCGTTTCACTTTGTTGAGTGTGGTGAGGGGCTACAAGTCAGCAAATTGCTTAAAAAAGACTTGATTCAGACACATTATATCAGGAGTTGAGGTACATCAAAGAAAACATTTTTGTGCTTTGATCAAACACCCCGATATTCAAGGGGGTGTTTGTCCCCTATGTGATGCACATAATATGGCAATTTGATGCATCACATAGGAAGGAGTGGATTTTGAGGGTCTATAGACTCCACTGCAGTGGAGAGCATATAAGCCCCGCCCCCTGCAGCACTCATATAAAGCCTCCTCCTGCCAGAACGGCTCATTCCCTCTCCAGCAGTCGATGAGCAAGCATCCTGCTGTGGAGAAACAGGGAAGCCGACAGCCAGGGGATTAGAAGCGCCCCACCTACTAGGGAACTAGAAGAGTCCCAGTAGGCATGGCTCAGCCAGCCTGACGAGGTCTGAAAGACCGAAACGCGCGTCGCTGGATACCAATCCAACATGTGTTTGACACCGCATTTGACGCAGACTCGGATTGCTTTCTTTCAGGGTCCTTGGAGGGTCTTGCGGTTGGTTTGGACGTTGCCTGGACAGGTTGTCCACGGACAGTGCCTTTATCCCCTTCCCCCACCCCCTACTCCTAAACCTAACCTGCCAGAGCCTGCAATCTGCTGTCGGGCGACGTCCTGCCTTCGTGAGCCCACTGGGGACCTTGTCGGTGAGTAGTTCGTTTCACTTTGTTGAGTGTGGTGAGGGGCTACAAGTCAGCAAATTGCTTAAAAAAGACTTGATTCAGACACATTATATCAGGAGTTGAGGTACATCAAAGAAAACATTTTTGTGCTTTGATCAAACACCCCGATATTCAAGGGGGTGTTTGTCCCCTATGTGATGCACATAATATGGCAATTTGATGCATCACATAGGAAGGAGTGGATTTTGAGGGTCTATAGACTCCACTGCAGTGGAGAGCATATAAGCCCCGCCCCCTGCAGCACTCATATAAAGCCTCCTCCTGCCAGAACGGCTCATTCCCTCTCCAGCAGTCGATGAGCAAGCATCCTGCTGTGGAGAAACAGGGAAGCCGACAGCCAGGGGATTAGAAGCGCCCCACCTACTAGGGAACTAGAAGAGTCCCAGTAGGCATGGCTCAGCCAGCCTGACGAGGTCTGAAAGACCGAAACGCGCGTCGCTGGATACCAATCCAACATGTGTTTGACACCGCATTTGACGCAGACTCGGATTGCTTTCTTTCAGGGTCCTTGGAGGGTCTTGCGGTTGGTTTGGACGTTGCCTGGACAGGTTGTCCACGGACAGTGCCTTTATCCCCTTCCCCCACCCCCTACTCCTAAACCTAACCTGCCAGAGCCTGCAATCTGCTGTCGGGCGACGTCCTGCCTTCGTGAGCCCACTGGGGACCTTGTCGGTGAGTAGTTCGTTTCACTTTGTTGAGTGTGGTGAGGGGCTACAAGTCAGCAAATTGCTTAAAAAAGACTTGATTCAGACACATTATATCAGGAGTTGAGGTACATCAAAGAAAACATTTTTGTGCTTTGATCAAACACCCCGATATTCAAGGGGGTGTTTGTCCCCTATGTGATGCACATAATATGGCAATTTGATGCATCACATAGGAAGGAGTGGATTTTGAGGGTCTATAGACTCCACTGCAGTGGAGAGCATATAAGCCCCGCCCCCTGCAGCACTCATATAAAGCCTCCTCCTGCCAGAACGGCTCATTCCCTCTCCAGCAGTCGATGAGCAAGCATCCTGCTGTGGAGAAACAGGGAAGCCGACAGCCAGGGGATTAGAAGCGCCCCACCTACTAGGGAACTAGAAGAGTCCCAGTAGGCATGGCTCAGCCAGCCTGACGAGGTCTGAAAGACCGAAACGCGCGTCGCTGGATACCAATCCAACATGTGTTTGACACCGCATTTGACGCAGACTCGGATTGCTTTCTTTCAGGGTCCTTGGAGGGTCTTGCGGTTGGTTTGGACGTTGCCTGGACAGGTTGTCCACGGACAGTGCCTTTATCCCCTTCCCCCACCCCCTACTCCTAAACCTAACCTGCCAGAGCCTGCAATCTGCTGTCGGGCGACGTCCTGCCTTCGTGAGCCCACTGGGGACCTTGTCGGTGAGTAGTTCGTTTCACTTTGTTGAGTGTGGTGAGGGGCTACAAGTCAGCAAATTGCTTAAAAAAGACTTGATTCAGACACATTATATCAGGAGTTGAGGTACATCAAAGAAAACATTTTTGTGCTTTGATCAAACACCCCGATATTCAAGGGGGTGTTTGTCCCCTATGTGATGCACATAATATGGCAATTTGATGCATCACATAGGAAGGAGTGGATTTTGAGGGTCTATAGACTCCACTGCAGTGGAGAGCATATAAGCCCCGCCCCCTGCAGCACTCATATAAAGCCTCCTCCTGCCAGAACGGCTCATTCCCTCTCCAGCAGTCGATGAGCAAGCATCCTGCTGTGGAGAAACAGGGAAGCCGACAGCCAGGGGATTAGAAGCGCCCCACCTACTAGGGAACTAGAAGAGTCCCAGTAGGCATGGCTCAGCCAGCCTGACGAGGTCTGAAAGACCGAAACGCGCGTCGCTGGATACCAATCCAACATGTGTTTGACACCGCATTTGACGCAGACTCGGATTGCTTTCTTTCAGGGTCCTTGGAGGGTCTTGCGGTTGGTTTGGACGTTGCCTGGACAGGTTGTCCACGGACAGTGCCTTTATCCCCTTCCCCCACCCCCTACTCCTAAACCTAACCTGCCAGAGCCTGCAATCTGCTGTCGGGCGACGTCCTGCCTTCGTGAGCCCACTGGGGACCTTGTCGGTGAGTAGTTCGTTTCACTTTGTTGAGTGTGGTGAGGGGCTACAAGTCAGCAAATTGCTTAAAAAAGACTTGATTCAGACACATTATATCAGGAGTTGAGGTACATCAAAGAAAACATTTTTGTGCTTTGATCAAACACCCCGATATTCAAGGGGGTGTTTGTCCCCTATGTGATGCACATAATATGGCAATTTGATGCATCACATAGGAAGGAGTGGATTTTGAGGGTCTATAGACTCCACTGCAGTGGAGAGCATATAAGCCCCGCCCCCTGCAGCACTCATATAAAGCCTCCTCCTGCCAGAACGGCTCATTCCCTCTCCAGCAGTCGATGAGCAAGCATCCTGCTGTGGAGAAACAGGGAAGCCGACAGCCAGGGGATTAGAAGCGCCCCACCTACTAGGGAACTAGAAGAGTCCCAGTAGGCATGGCTCAGCCAGCCTGACGAGGTCTGAAAGACCGAAACGCGCGTCGCTGGATACCAATCCAACATGTGTTTGACACCGCATTTGACGCAGACTCGGATTGCTTTCTTTCAGGGTCCTTGGAGGGTCTTGCGGTTGGTTTGGACGTTGCCTGGACAGGTTGTCCACGGACAGTGCCTTTATCCCCTTCCCCCACCCCCTACTCCTAAACCTAACCTGCCAGAGCCTGCAATCTGCTGTCGGGCGACGTCCTGCCTTCGTGAGCCCACTGGGGACCTTGTCGGTGAGTAGTTCGTTTCACTTTGTTGAGTGTGGTGAGGGGCTACAAGTCAGCAAATTGCTTAAAAAAGACTTGATTCAGACACATTATATCAGGAGTTGAGGTACATCAAAGAAAACATTTTTGTGCTTTGATCAAACACCCCGATATTCAAGGGGGTGTTTGTCCCCTATGTGATGCACATAATATGGCAATTTGATGCATCACATAGGAAGGAGTGGATTTTGAGGGTCTATAGACTCCACTGCAGTGGAGAGCATATAAGCCCCGCCCCCTGCAGCACTCATATAAAGCCTCCTCCTGCCAGAACGGCTCATTCCCTCTCCAGCAGTCGATGAGCAAGCATCCTGCTGTGGAGAAACAGGGAAGCCGACAGCCAGGGGATTAGAAGCGCCCCACCTACTAGGGAACTAGAAGAGTCCCAGTAGGCATGGCTCAGCCAGCCTGACGAGGTCTGAAAGACCGAAACGCGCGTCGCTGGATACCAATCCAACATGTGTTTGACACCGCATTTGACGCAGACTCGGATTGCTTTCTTTCAGGGTCCTTGGAGGGTCTTGCGGTTGGTTTGGACGTTGCCTGGACAGGTTGTCCACGGACAGTGCCTTTATCCCCTTCCCCCACCCCCTACTCCTAAACCTAACCTGCCAGAGCCTGCAATCTGCTGTCGGGCGACGTCCTGCCTTCGTGAGCCCACTGGGGACCTTGTCGGTGAGTAGTTCGTTTCACTTTGTTGAGTGTGGTGAGGGGCTACAAGTCAGCAAATTGCTTAAAAAAGACTTGATTCAGACACATTATATCAGGAGTTGAGGTACATCAAAGAAAACATTTTTGTGCTTTGATCAAACACCCCGATATTCAAGGGGGTGTTTGTCCCCTATGTGATGCACATAATATGGCAATTTGATGCATCACATAGGAAGGAGTGGATTTTGAGGGTCTATAGACTCCACTGCAGTGGAGAGCATATAAGCCCCGCCCCCTGCAGCACTCATATAAAGCCTCCTCCTGCCAGAACGGCTCATTCCCTCTCCAGCAGTCGATGAGCAAGCATCCTGCTGTGGAGAAACAGGGAAGCCGACAGCCAGGGGATTAGAAGCGCCCCCACCTACTAGGGAACTAGAAGAGTCCCAGTAGGCATGGCTCAGCCAGCCTGACGAGGTCTGAAAGACCGAAACGCGCGTCGCTGGATACCAATCCAACATGTGTTTGACACCGCATTTGACGCAGACTCGGATTGCTTTCTTTCAGGGTCCTTGGAGGGTCTTGCGGTTGGTTTGGACGTTGCCTGGACAGGTTGTCCACGGACAGTGCCTTTATCCCCTTCCCCCACCCCCTACTCCTAAACCTAACCTGCCAGAGCCTGCAATCTGCTGTCGGGCGACGTCCTGCCTTCGTGAGCCCACTGGGGACCTTGTCGGTGAGTAGTTCGTTTCACTTTGTTGAGTGTGGTGAGGGGCTACAAGTCAGCAAATTGCTTAAAAAAGACTTGATTCAGACACATTATATCAGGAGTTGAGGTACATCAAAGAAAACATTTTTGTGCTTTGATCAAACACCCCGATATTCAAGGGGGTGTTTGTCCCCTATGTGATGCACATAATATGGCAATTTGATGCATCACATAGGAAGGAGTGGATTTTGAGGGTCTATAGACTCCACTGCAGTGGAGAGCATATAAGCCCCGCCCCCTGCAGCACTCATATAAAGCCTCCTCCTGCCAGAACGGCTCATTCCCTCTCCAGCAGTCGATGAGCAAGCATCCTGCTGTGGAGAAACAGGGAAGCCGACAGCCAGGGGATTAGAAGCGCCCCACCTACTAGGGAACTAGAAGAGTCCCAGTAGGCATGGCTCAGCCAGCCTGACGAGGTCTGAAAGACCGAAACGCGCGTCGCTGGATACCAATCCAACATGTGTTTGACACCGCATTTGACGCAGACTCGGATTGCTTTCTTTCAGGGTCCTTGGAGGGTCTTGCGGTTGGTTTGGACGTTGCCTGGACAGGTTGTCCACGGACAGTGCCTTTATCCCCTTCCCCCACCCCCTACTCCTAAACCTAACCTGCCAGAGCCTGCAATCTGCTGTCGGGCGACGTCCTGCCTTCGTGAGCCCACTGGGGACCTTGTCGGTGAGTAGTTCGTTTCACTTTGTTGAGTGTGGTGAGGGGCTACAAGTCAGCAAATTGCTTAAAAAAGACTTGATTCAGACACATTATATCAGGAGTTGAGGTACATCAAAGAAAACATTTTTGTGCTTTGATCAAACACCCCGATATTCAAGGGGGTGTTTGTCCCCTATGTGATGCACATAATATGGCAATTTGATGCATCACATAGGAAGGAGTGGATTTTGAGGGTCTATAGACTCCACTGCAGTGGAGAGCATATAAGCCCCGCCCCCTGCAGCACTCATATAAAGCCTCCTCCTGCCAGAACGGCTCATTCCCTCTCCAGCAGTCGATGAGCAAGCATCCTGCTGTGGAGAAACAGGGAAGCCGACAGCCAGGGGATTAGAAGCGCCCCACCTACTAGGGAACTAGAAGAGTCCCAGTAGGCATGGCTCAGCCAGCCTGACGAGGTCTGAAAGACCGAAACGCGCGTCGCTGGATACCAATCCAACATGTGTTTGACACCGCATTTGACGCAGACTCGGATTGCTTTCTTTCAGGGTCCTTGGAGGGTCTTGCGGTTGGTTTGGACGTTGCCTGGACAGGTTGTCCACGGACAGTGCCTTTATCCCCTTCCCCCACCCCCTACTCCTAAACCTAACCTGCCAGAGCCTGCAATCTGCTGTCGGGCGACGTCCTGCCTTCGTGAGCCCACTGGGGACCTTGTCGGTGAGTAGTTCGTTTCACTTTGTTGAGTGTGGTGAGGGGCTACAAGTCAGCAAATTGCTTAAAAAAGACTTGATTCAGACACATTATATCAGGAGTTGAGGTACATCAAAGAAAACATTTTTGTGCTTTGATCAAACACCCCGATATTCAAGGGGGTGTTTGTCCCCTATGTGATGCACATAATATGGCAATTTGATGCATCACATAGGAAGGAGTGGATTTTGAGGGTCTATAGACTCCACTGCAGTGGAGAGCATATAAGCCCCGCCCCCTGCAGCACTCATATAAAGCCTCCTCCTGCCAGAACGGCTCATTCCCTCTCCAGCAGTCGATGAGCAAGCATCCTGCTGTGGAGAAACAGGGAAGCCGACAGCCAGGGGATTAGAAGCGCCCCACCTACTAGGGAACTAGAAGAGTCCCAGTAGGCATGGCTCAGCCAGCCTGACGAGGTCTGAAAGACCGAAACGCGCGTCGCTGGATACCAATCCAACATGTGTTTGACACCGCATTTGACGCAGACTCGGATTGCTTTCTTTCAGGGTCCTTGGAGGGTCTTGCGGTTGGTTTGGACGTTGCCTGGACAGGTTGTCCACGGACAGTGCCTTTATCCCCTTCCCCCACCCCCTACTCCTAAACCTAACCTGCCAGAGCCTGCAATCTGCTGTCGGGCGACGTCCTGCCTTCGTGAGCCCACTGGGGACCTTGTCGGTGAGTAGTTCGTTTCACTTTGTTGAGTGTGGTGAGGGGCTACAAGTCAGCAAATTGCTTAAAAAAGACTTGATTCAGACACATTATATCAGGAGTTGAGGTACATCAAAGAAAACATTTTTGTGCTTTGATCAAACACCCCGATATTCAAGGGGGTGTTTGTCCCCTATGTGATGCACATAATATGGCAATTTGATGCATCACATAGGAAGGAGTGGATTTTGAGGGTCTATAGACTCCACTGCAGTGGAGAGCATATAAGCCCCGCCCCCTGCAGCACTCATATAAAGCCTCCTCCTGCCAGAACGGCTCATTCCCTCTCCAGCAGTCGATGAGCAAGCATCCTGCTGTGGAGAAACAGGGAAGCCGACAGCCAGGGGATTAGAAGCGCCCCACCTACTAGGGAACTAGAAGAGTCCCAGTAGGCATGGCTCAGCCAGCCTGACGAGGTCTGAAAGACCGAAACGCGCGTCGCTGGATACCAATCCAACATGTGTTTGACACCGCATTTGACGCAGACTCGGATTGCTTTCTTTCAGGGTCCTTGGAGGGTCTTGCGGTTGGTTTGGACGTTGCCTGGACAGGTTGTCCACGGACAGTGCCTTTATCCCCTTCCCCCACCCCCTACTCCTAAACCTAACCTGCCAGAGCCTGCAATCTGCTGTCGGGCGACGTCCTGCCTTCGTGAGCCCACTGGGGACCTTGTCGGTGAGTAGTTCGTTTCACTTTGTTGAGTGTGGTGAGGGGCTACAAGTCAGCAAATTGCTTAAAAAAGACTTGATTCAGACACATTATATCAGGAGTTGAGGTACATCAAAGAAAACATTTTTGTGCTTTGATCAAACACCCCGATATTCAAGGGGGTGTTTGTCCCCTATGTGATGCACATAATATGGCAATTTGATGCATCACATAGGAAGGAGTGGATTTTGAGGGTCTATAGACTCCACTGCAGTGGAGAGCATATAAGCCCCGCCCCCTGCAGCACTCATATAAAGCCTCCTCCTGCCAGAACGGCTCATTCCCTCTCCAGCAGTCGATGAGCAAGCATCCTGCTGTGGAGAAACAGGGAAGCCGACAGCCAGGGGATTAGAAGCGCCCCACCTACTAGGGAACTAGAAGAGTCCCAGTAGGCATGGCTCAGCCAGCCTGACGAGGTCTGAAAGACCGAAACGCGCGTCGCTGGATACCAATCCAACATGTGTTTGACACCGCATTTGACGCAGACTCGGATTGCTTTCTTTCAGGGTCCTTGGAGGGTCTTGCGGTTGGTTTGGACGTTGCCTGGACAGGTTGTCCACGGACAGTGCCTTTATCCCCTTCCCCCACCCCCTACTCCTAAACCTAACCTGCCAGAGCCTGCAATCTGCTGTCGGGCGACGTCCTGCCTTCGTGAGCCCACTGGGGACCTTGTCGGTGAGTAGTTCGTTTCACTTTGTTGAGTGTGGTGAGGGGCTACAAGTCAGCAAATTGCTTAAAAAAGACTTGATTCAGACACATTATATCAGGAGTTGAGGTACATCAAAGAAAACATTTTTGTGCTTTGATCAAACACCCCGATATTCAAGGGGGTGTTTGTCCCCTATGTGATGCACATAATATGGCAATTTGATGCATCACATAGGAAGGAGTGGATTTTGAGGGTCTATAGACTCCACTGCAGTGGAGAGCATATAAGCCCCGCCCCCTGCAGCACTCATATAAAGCCTCCTCCTGCCAGAACGGCTCATTCCCTCTCCAGCAGTCGATGAGCAAGCATCCTGCTGTGGAGAAACAGGGAAGCCGACAGCCAGGGGATTAGAAGCGCCCCACCTACTAGGGAACTAGAAGAGTCCCAGTAGGCATGGCTCAGCCAGCCTGACGAGGTCTGAAAGACCGAAACGCGCGTCGCTGGATACCAATCCAACATGTGTTTGACACCGCATTTGACGCAGACTCGGATTGCTTTCTTTCAGGGTCCTTGGAGGGTCTTGCGGTTGGTTTGGACGTTGCCTGGACAGGTTGTCCACGGACAGTGCCTTTATCCCCTTCCCCCACCCCCTACTCCTAAACCTAACCTGCCAGAGCCTGCAATCTGCTGTCGGGCGACGTCCTGCCTTCGTGAGCCCACTGGGGACCTTGTCGGTGAGTAGTTCGTTTCACTTTGTTGAGTGTGGTGAGGGGCTACAAGTCAGCAAATTGCTTAAAAAAGACTTGATTCAGACACATTATATCAGGAGTTGAGGTACATCAAAGAAAACATTTTTGTGCTTTGATCAAACACCCCGATATTCAAGGGGGTGTTTGTCCCCTATGTGATGCACATAATATGGCAATTTGATGCATCACATAGGAAGGAGTGGATTTTGAGGGTCTATAGACTCCACTGCAGTGGAGAGCATATAAGCCCCGCCCCCTGCAGCACTCATATAAAGCCTCCTCCTGCCAGAACGGCTCATTCCCTCTCCAGCAGTCGATGAGCAAGCATCCTGCTGTGGAGAAACAGGGAAGCCGACAGCCAGGGGATTAGAAGCGCCCCACCTACTAGGGAACTAGAAGAGTCCCAGTAGGCATGGCTCAGCCAGCCTGACGAGGTCTGAAAGACCGAAACGCGCGTCGCTGGATACCAATCCAACATGTGTTTGACACCGCATTTGACGCAGACTCGGATTGCTTTCTTTCAGGGTCCTTGGAGGGTCTTGCGGTTGGTTTGGACGTTGCCTGGACAGGTTGTCCACGGACAGTGCCTTTATCCCCTTCCCCCACCCCCTACTCCTAAACCTAACCTGCCAGAGCCTGCAATCTGCTGTCGGGCGACGTCCTGCCTTCGTGAGCCCACTGGGGACCTTGTCGGTGAGTAGTTCGTTTCACTTTGTTGAGTGTGGTGAGGGGCTACAAGTCAGCAAATTGCTTAAAAAAGACTTGATTCAGACACATTATATCAGGAGTTGAGGTACATCAAAGAAAACATTTTTGTGCTTTGATCAAACACCCCGATATTCAAGGGGGTGTTTGTCCCCTATGTGATGCACATAATATGGCAATTTGATGCATCACATAGGAAGGAGTGGATTTTGAGGGTCTATAGACTCCACTGCAGTGGAGAGCATATAAGCCCCGCCCCCTGCAGCACTCATATAAAGCCTCCTCCTGCCAGAACGGCTCATTCCCTCTCCAGCAGTCGATGAGCAAGCATCCTGCTGTGGAGAAACAGGGAAGCCGACAGCCAGGGGATTAGAAGCGCCCCACCTACTAGGGAACTAGAAGAGTCCCAGTAGGCATGGCTCAGCCAGCCTGACGAGGTCTGAAAGACCGAAACGCGCGTCGCTGGATACCAATCCAACATGTGTTTGACACCGCATTTGACGCAGACTCGGATTGCTTTCTTTCAGGGTCCTTGGAGGGTCTTGCGGTTGGTTTGGACGTTGCCTGGACAGGTTGTCCACGGACAGTGCCTTTATCCCCTTCCCCCACCCCCTACTCCTAAACCTAACCTGCCAGAGCCTGCAATCTGCTGTCGGGCGACGTCCTGCCTTCGTGAGCCCACTGGGGACCTTGTCGGTGAGTAGTTCGTTTCACTTTGTTGAGTGTGGTGAGAGGGCTACAAGTCAGCAAATTGCTTAAAAAAGACTTGATTCAGACACATTATATCAGGAGTTGAGGTACATCAAAGAAAACATTTTTGTGCTTTGATCAAACACCCCGATATTCAAGGGGGTGTTTGTCCCCTATGTGATGCACATAATATGGCAATTTGATGCATCACATAGGAAGGAGTGGATTTTGAGGGTCTATAGACTCCACTGCAGTGGAGAGCATATAAGCCCCGCCCCCTGCAGCA
>NW_027316758.1:15000-32500 GCF_033978685.3 Nerophis lumbriciformis | reverse complement strand
CGTGAGCCGTCGCACACAGCCCGAGGAGTCCCGCGGGGCCAACATCATGCTCGGCTGAGAGTGGTTTTCGGCACGCTGTCCTGCCGGGTCTACGAAGGGGTGGCATGGGTTGCGCGCAGTGTCTCATGGCGCCGCCTAGGGTTCGAAAAAGGTGTTTCCGGAAGCACCGCAGCCGTCGCTGCCCAGGCCCTCCGGCACCACCCGGGGCGTGGGCCCGGATGGCATATGCGCGAAGGGACGCTGGGGCCGAGCCGGAGCGGGTCCGATGTAGGACAACTAGGGCAGACGGGTCGTCTCGATCTCGCTTCAAATCGGGCTTGCCGGGCGGCAATAGAGGCAGACCTGCAGGGCCGGAGGAATCCCCCACCTGGGTAACCGGCTGACGCCGGCCGGTGAGGGCCGCTCCGTGGCAAGTCGTGTTTACCAGAGGGTTAGAGGGGAAAGGGGAAGTGGGCCGGGGCTTTTCCCAGGTCCGAGCCCCTGTCGCTCAAGTCCTGGGAAGCCCCGAGTACCTGGACGGAGGTCCAGGATTTCATTCATACGGGAAAAGTTGAAAATGTGTCCGAGACAGCGCCCCCTAGGCGGACGCGCGCTCCGGACCGAGCCCCTGTCGCTCGAGCCCTGGAAGCACCAAGTACCTGGGTGGAATCAGTTCCAGGATTTCATTCATGCGGGAAAAGTTGAAAATGTGTCCGAGACAGCGCCCCCTAGGCGGACACACGCTCCGGACAGAGCCCCTGTCGCTCAAGCCCTGGAAGTCCTAAGTACCTGGGTGGAATCAGTTCCAGGATTTCATCCATGCGGGAAAAGTTGAAAATGTGTCCGAGACAGCGCCCCCTAGGCGGACACACACTCCGGACAGAGCCCCTGTCGCTCAAGCCCTGGAAGCCCTAAGTACCTGGGTGGAATCAGTTCCAGGATTTCATTCATGCGGGAAAAGTTGAAAATGTGTCCGAGACAGCGCCCTCTAGGCGGACACACGCTCCGGACAGAGCCCCTGTCGCTCAAGCCCTGGAAGCCCTAAGTACCTGGGTGGAATCAGTTCCAGGATTTCATTCATGCGGGAAAAGTTGAAAATGTGTCCGAGACAGCGCCCTCTAGGCGGACACACGCTCCGGACAGAGCCCCTGTCGCTCAAGCCCTGGAAGCCCTAAGTACCTGGGTGGAATCAGTTCCAGGATTTCATTCATGCGGGAAAAGTTGAAAATGTGTCCGAGACAGCGCCCTCTAGGCGGACACACGCTCCGGACAGAGCCCCTGTCGCTCAAGCCCTGGAAGCCCTAAGTACCTGGGTGGAATCAGTTCCAGGATTTCATCCATGCGGGAAAAGTTGAAAATGTGTCCGAGACAGCGCCCCCTAGGCGGACACACGCTCCGGACAGAGCCCCTGTCGCTCAAGCCCTGGAAGCCCTAAGTACCTGGGTGGAATCAGTTCCAGGATTTCATCCATGCGGGAAAAGTTGAAAATGTGTCCGAGACAGCGCCCCCTAGGCGGACACACGCTCCGGACAGAGCCCCTGTCGCTCAAGCCCTGGAAGCCCTAAGTACCTGGGTGGAATCAGTTCCAGGATTTCATCCATGCGGGAAAAGTTGAAAATGTGTCCGGGACAGCGCCCCCTAGGCGGACACACGCTCCGGACAGAGCCCCTGTCGCTCAAGCCCTGGAAGCCCTAAGTACCTGGGTGGAATCAGTTCCAGGATTTCATTCATGCGGGAAAAGTTGAAAATGTGTCCGAGAAGGCGCCCCTTAGGCGGACACAGGTGTCTGCATGAGCCCCTGTCGCTCAGATGCTGGAAGAGCAGATTGAAAAAGGACCGGGGTAAAGAGGGGGAAAGCACCATATATGTGTCCGGGAAGGCGCCCCTCGGGCGGACACAGGTGTCTGCATGAGCCCCTGTCGCTCAGATGCTGGAAGATCAGTTTGAAAAAAGGACCAGAGGATAGAGGGGAAAAACACCATATATGTGTCCGGGAAGGCGCCCCTCGGGCGGACACAGGTGTCTGCATGAGCCCCTGTCGCTCAGATGCTGGAAGATCAGTTTGAAAAAGGACCGGGGTAAAGAGGGGGGAAGCACCATATATGTGTCCGGGAAGGCGCCCCTCGGGCGGACACAGGTGTCTGCATGAGCCCCTGTCGCTCAGATGCTGGAAGATCAGTTTGAAAAAAGAACCAGAGGATAGAGGGGAAAAACACCATATTTGTGTCCGAAAATAGCTCACTTTGACTCGGACGCGTTCCCTGTGATTTCAGCCTGTCAGACATGGTGCACATAGTAACGAGATGGAGGTGTTTTGGTCGACCAGGTAAAAAACGAAAAATCGAGAGAAGGTAAAAAGTAGGTGAAAAATTAAGCCTCTCTCGTTAAGGTACTTAGAAAAAATCCCAAAAAAAAAATGAACTCCCATTGAAATGAATGGGGAAAATTTTTTTTCTCGTTTTTTTTCTAAGTACAACAACGAGAGAAGGTAAAAAATGGTTTTTTTTAGCCTCTCTCGTTAAGGTACTTAGAAAAAAACCCAGATTTTTTATTTTCTCGTTTTTTTTCTAAGTACAACAACGAGAGAAGGTAAAAACAGGTGCTTTTTAGCCTCTCTCGTTAAGGTACTTGGAAAAAATCCGAGACATGTTTGGTCTTCCCCACTGACAGTGCGCCTTTGCTGGGTAAGTTGTGGACGTGCCAGGCACCCCCGGGACACCGGTGGAACGCGGCCGGACTCGTGGTACTCCAACCCGGGCATAATTTTGGATATTTCCCGGTCCTTTTTTTCCCCACTTTCCCAACTTTTCTTCCGAATCACAGTGCGCCTTTGCTGGGTAAGTTGTGGACATGGCAGGCACCCCCGGGACACCGGTGGAACGCGGCCGGACTCGTGGTACTCCAACCCGGGCATAATATTGGATCAAATTCGGGACTTTTGCCCACTTTCCCAACTTTTCTTCCCAATCACAGTGCGCCTTTGCTGGGTAAGTTGTGGACATGCCAGGCACCCCCGGGACACCGGTGGAACGCGGCCGGACTCGTGGTACTCCAACCCGGGCATAATTTTGGATCAAATTCGGGACTTTTGCCCACTTTCCCAACTTTTCTTCCCAATCACAGTGCGCCTTTGCTGGGTGCGTCGTGGACATTGTAGGCACCCCGAGACACTGGTGGAACGCGGCGGGACTTGTGGGACTCGAACCTGGGTGTGATTTTGGACCAAATTCGGGACTTTTGCCCACTTTCCCAACTTTTCTTCCCAATCACAGTGCACCTTTGCTGGGTAAGTTGTGGACATTGTAGGCACCCCGGCACTCTGATGGAACGCGGCGGGACTTGCGGGACTCGAACCTGGGTGTGATTTTGGACCAAATTCGGGACTTTTGCCCACTTTCCCAACTTTTCTTCCCAATCACAGTGCGCCTTTGCTGGGTGCGTTGTGGACATTGTAGGCACCCCGGAACCCTGGTGGAACGCGGCGGGACTTGTGGGACTCTAATCTGGGTGTGATTTTGGATAAAATTCGGGACTTTTGCCCACTTTCCCAACTTTTCTTCCCAATCACAGTGCACCTTTGCTGGGTGCGTCGTGGACATTGTAGGCACCCCGAGACACTGGTGGAACGCGGCGGGACTTGTGGGACTCGAACCTGGGTGTGATTTTGGACCAAATTCGGGACTTTTGCCCACTTTCCCAACTTTTCTTCCCAATCACAGTGCGCCTTTGCTGGGTGCGTCTTGGACATGTCAGGCACCCCGGAACACTGGTGGAACGCGGCGGGACTTGTGGGACTCGAACCTGGGTGTGATTTTGGACCAAATTCGGGACTTTTGCCCACTTTCCCAACTTTTCTTCCCAATCACAGTGCGCCTTTGCTGGGTAAGTTGTGGACATTGTAGGCACCCCGGAACACTGGTGGAACGCGGCGGGACTTGTGGGACTCGAACCTGGGTGTGATTTTGGTCCAAATTCGGGACTTTTGCCCACTTTCCCAACTTTTCTTCCCAATCACAGTGCACCTTTGCTGGGTAAGTTGTGGACATTGTAGGCACCCCGAGACACTGGTGGAACGCGGCGGGACTTGTGGGACTCGAACCTGGGTGTGATTTTGGACCAAATTCGGGACTTTTGCCCACTTTCCCAACTTTTCTTCCCACTCACAGTGCGCCTTTGCTGGGTGCGTTGTGGACATTGTAGGCACCCCGGAACCCTGGTGGAACGCGGCGGGACTTGTGGGACTCGAACCTGGGTGTGATTTTGGACCAAATTCGGGACTTTTGCCCACTTTCCCAACTTTTCTTCCCAATCACAGTGCGCCTTTGCTGGGTGCGTTGTGGACATTGTAGGCACCCCGGAACCCTGGTGGAACGCGGCGGGACTTGTGGGACTCGAACCTGGGTGTGATTTTGGACCAAATTCGGGACTTTTGCCCACTTTCCCAACTTTTCTTCCCAATCACAGTGCGCCTTTGCTGGGTGCGTCGTGGACATTGTAGGCACCCCGAGACACTGGTGGAACGCGGCGGGACTTGTGGGACTCGAACCTGGGTGTGATTTTGGACCAAATTCGGGACTTTTGCCCACTTTCCCAACTTTTCTTCCCAATCACAGTGCGCCTTTGCTGGGTGCGTTGTGGACATTGTAGGCACCCCGAGACACTGGTGGAACGCGGCGGGACTTGTGGGACTCGAACCTGGGTGTGATTTTGGACCAAATTCGGGACTTTTGCCCACTTTCACAACTTTTCTTCCCAATCACAGTGCGCCTTTGCTGGGTGCGTTGTGGACATTGTAGGCACCCCGGAACCCTGGTGGAACGCGGCGGGACTTGTGGGACTCGAACCTGGGTGTGATTTTGGACCAAATTCGGGACTTTTGCCCACTTTCACAACTTTTCTTCCCAATCACAGTGCGCCTTTGCTGGGTGCGTTGTGGACATTGTAGGCACCCCGAGACACTGGTGGAACGCGGCGGGACTTGTGGGACTCGAACCTGGGTGTGATTTTGGACCAAATTCGGGACTTTTGCCCACTTTCACAACTTTTCTTCCCAATCACAGTGCGCCTTTGCTGGGTGCGTTGTGGACATTGTAGGCACCCCGGAACCCTGGTGGAACGCGGCGGGACTTGTGGGACTCGAACCTGGGTGTGATTTTGGACCAAATTCGGGACTTTTGCCCACTTTCCCAACTTTTCTTCCCAATCACAGTGCGCCTTTGCTGGGTGCGTTGTGGACATTGTAGGCACCCCGGAACCCTGGTGGAACGCGGCGGGACTTGTGGGACTCGAACCTGGGTGTGATTTTGGACCAAATTCGGGACTTTTGCCCACTTTCCCAACTTTTCTTCCCAATCACAGTGCGCCTTTGCTGGGTAAGTTGTGGACGTTGTAGGCACCCCGAGACACTGGTGGAACGCGGCGGGACTTGTGGGACTCGAACCTGGGTGTGATTTTGGACCAAATTCGGGACTTTTGCCCACTTTCACAACTTTTCTTCCCAATCACAGTGCGCCTTTGCTGGGTAAGTTGTGGACGTTGTAGGCACCCCGAGACACTGGTGGAACGCGGCGGGACTTGTGGGACTCGAACCTGGGTGTGATTTTGGACCAAATTCGGGACTTTTGCCCACTTTCACAACTTTTCTTCCCAATCACAGTGCGCCTTTGCTGGGTGCGTTGTGGACATTGTAGGCACCCCGAGACACTGGTGGAACGCGGCGGGACTTGTGGGACTCGAACCTGGGTGTGATTTTGGACCAAATTCGGGACTTTTGCCCACTTTCACAACTTTTCTTCCCAATCACAGTGCGCCTTTGCTGGGTGCGTTGTGGACATTGTAGGCACCCCGAGACACTGGTGGAACGCGGCGGGACTTGTGGGACTCGAACCTGGGTGTGATTTTGGACCAAATTCGGGACTTTTGCCCACTTTCACAACTTTTCTTCCCAATCACAGTGCGCCTTTGCTGGGTGCGTTGTGGACATTGTAGGCACCCCGAGACACTGGTGGAACGCGGCGGGACTTGTGGGACTCGAACCTGGGTGTGATTTTGGACCAAATTCGGGACTTTTGCCCACTTTCCCAACTTTTCTTCCCAATCACAGTGCGCCTTTGCTGGGTGCGTCGTGGACATGTCAGGCACCCCTGGAACACTGGTGGAACGCGGCGGGACTTGTGGGACTCGAACCTGGGTGTGATTTTGGACCAAATTCGGGACTTTTGCCCACTTTCCCAACTTTTCTTCCCAATCACAGTGCGCCTTTGCTGGGTGCGTTGTGGACATTGTAGGCACCCCGGAACCCTGGTGGAACGCGGCGGGACTTGTGGGACTCGAACCTGGGTGTGATTTTGGACCAAATTCGGGACTTTTGCCCACTTTCCCAACTTTTCTTCCCAATCACAGTGCGCCTTTGCTGGGTGCGTCGTGGACATGTCAGGCACCCCGGAACCCTGGTGGAACGCGGCGGGACTTGTGGGACTCGAACCTGGGTGTGATTTTGGACCAAATTCGGGACTTTTGCCCACTTTCCCAACTTTTCTTCCCAATCACAGTGCGCCTTTGCTGGGTGCGTTGTGGACATTGTAGGCACCCCCGGGACACCGGTGGAACGCGGCCGGACTCGTGGTACTCCAACCCGGGCATAATTTTGGATCAAATTCGGGACTTTTGCCCACTTTCCCAACTTTTCTTCCCAATCACAGTGCGCCTTTGCTGGGTGCGTTGTGGACATTGTAGGCACCCCGGAACCCTGGTGGAACGCGGCGGGACTTGTGGGACTCGAACCTGGGTGTGATTTTGGACCAAATTCGGGACTTTTGCCCACTTTCCCAACTTTTCTTCCCAATCACAGTGCGCCTTTGCTGGGTGCGTTGTGGACATTGTAGGCACCCCGGAACCCTGGTGGAACGCGGCGGGACTTGTGGGACTCGAACCTGGGTGTGATTTTGGACCAAATTCGGGACTTTTGCCCACTTTCCCAACTTTTCTTCCCAATCACAGTGCGCCTTTGCTGGGTGAGTTGTGGACATTGTAGGCACCCCGGAACCCTGGTGGAACGCGGCGGGACTTGTGGGACTCGAACCTGGGTGTGATTTTGGACCAAATTCGGGACTTTTGCCCACTTTCCCAACTTTTCTTCCCAATCACAGTGCGCCTTTGCTGGGTGCGTTGTGGACATTGTAGGCACCCCGGAACCCTGGTGGAACGCGGCGGGACTTGTGGGACTCGAACCTGGGTGTGATTTTGGACCAAATTCGGGACTTTTGCCCACTTTCCCAACTTTTCTTCCCAATCACAGTGCGCCTTTGCTGGGTGCGTTGTGGACATTGTAGGCACCCCGGAACCCTGGTGGAACGCGGCGGGACTTGTGGGACTCGAACCTGGGTGTGATTTTGGACCAAATTCGGGACTTTTGCCCACTTTCCCAACTTTTCTTCCCAATCACAGTGCGCCTTTGCTGGGTGCGTTGTGGACATTGTAGGCGCCCCGGAACCCTGGTGGAACGCGGCGGGACTTGTGGGACTCGAACCTGGGTGTGATTTTGGACCAAATTCGGGACTTTTGCCCACTTTCCCAACTTTTCTTCCCAATCACAGTGCACCTTTGCTGGGTGCGTCGTGGACATGTCAGGCACCCCGGAACCCTGGTGGAACGCGGCGGGACTTGTGGGACTCGAACCTGGGTGTGATGCCTTTGCTGGGTGCGTTGTGGACATTGTAGGCACCCCGAGACACTGGTGGAACGCGGCGGGACTTGTGGGACTCGAACCTGGGTATAATTTTGGATAAAATTCGGGACTTTTGCCCACTTTCCCAACTTTTCTTCCCAATCACAGTGCGCCTTTGCTGGGTGCGTCGTGGACATGTCAGGCACCCCGGAACCCTGGTGGAACGCGGCGGGACTTGTGGGACTCGAACCTGGGTGTGATTTTGGACCAAATTCGGGACTTTTGCCCACTTTCCCAACTTTTCTTCCCAATCACAGTGCGCCTTTGCTGGGTGCGTTGTGGACATTGTAGGCACCCCGGAACCCTGGTGGAACGCGGCGGGACTTGTGGGACTCGAACCTGGGTGTGATTTTGGACCAAATTCGGGACTTTTGCCCACTTTCCCAACTTTTCTTCCCAATCACAGTGCGCCTTTGCTGGGTGAGTTGTGGACATTGTAGGCACCCCGGAACCCTGGTGGAACGCGGCGGGACTTGTGGGACTCGAACCTGGGTGTGATTTTGGACCAAATTCGGGACTTTTGCCCACTTTCCCAACTTTTCTTCCCAATCACAGTGCGCCTTTGCTGGGTGCGTTGTGGACATTGTAGGCACCCCGGAACCCTGGTGGAACGCGGCGGGACTTGTGGGACTCGAACCTGGGTGTGATTTTGGACCAAATTCGGGACTTTTGCCCACTTTCCCAACTTTTCTTCCCAATCACAGTGCGCCTTTGCTGGGTGCGTTGTGGACATTGTAGGCACCCCGGAACCCTGGTGGAACGCGGCGGGACTTGTGGGACTCGAACCTGGGTGTGATTTTGGACCAAATTCGGGACTTTTGCCCACTTTCCCAACTTTTCTTCCCAATCACAGTGCGCCTTTGCTGGGTGCGTTGTGGACATTGTAGGCGCCCCGGAACCCTGGTGGAACGCGGCGGGACTTGTGGGACTCGAACCTGGGTGTGATTTTGGACCAAATTCGGGACTTTTGCCCACTTTCCCAACTTTTCTTCCCAATCACAGTGCACCTTTGCTGGGTGCGTCGTGGACATGTCAGGCACCCCGGAACCCTGGTGGAACGCGGCGGGACTTGTGGGACTCGAACCTGGGTGTGATGCCTTTGCTGGGTGCGTTGTGGACATTGTAGGCACCCCGAGACACTGGTGGAACGCGGCGGGACTTGTGGGACTCGAACCTGGGTATAATTTTGGATAAAATTCGGGACTTTTGCCCACTTTCCCAACTTTTCTTCCCAATCACAGTGCGCCTTTGCTGGGTGCGTCGTGGACATGTCAGGCACCCCGGAACCCTGGTGGAACGCGGCGGGACTTGTGGGACTCGAACCTGGGTGTGATTTTGGATCATTTCGTGGCCTTTTGCTATGCATGCCTTCTCCCCGCTAGTTTGATGTGTGCTGCTGCAAAAGTTCCAAGAGGGCGTTTTTGCCCCCCTCCAAACCCCCTCTCTTTGTTTATAGTGCATATTTTCTGCTGGATCTACTCTCTATTTACTCCAAGGAAAAAAACTAGCCGGTCGCGGCAAATTTTTACAATCGGTCGCCAAACTACGGCACGAGGGCCGAACGCGGTACGCCGGCGTCCAAGATACGGCCCGGGGATTTTTTTGATTTTTTGGGCTTTTTTTGATTTTTTTGGACATGTTGGGCATCCCAGGACTCGGGTGCGACTGCAGGACGTGTGGGGCTCTAACCTGGGTGTGGTTTTTGGTCATTTTTCCGGACTTTTGCCCACTTTTCCAACTTTTCTTCCCCACTCACAGTGCGCCTTTGCTGGGTGCGTTTTGGGCATGTGGGGGGCACCTCGGACTCGGGTGGGACGCGGCGGGACTTGTGGCACTCGTACCTGGGTGTGATTTTTGATCATTTTGTGGACTTTTCCCCAGACACTCTCCACTTGTCTACCCCACTTCCCCTGTGACTTTGCTGGGGGGGCGTTTCCCCGCTGTCCTTTGTAGTGTAAGGGTTACTTTTCTTTTTTTTCCTGTCTGAAAATAGGGCCCCAAAAGGCCTCACACTCCCCGGGAAGACCTGATGGACGCCTCGGCGTCACTGAAACAGGCCAATCTGTCTGAAAATATGGCCCACGAAAGGCCTCACATTCCCCGGGAAGACCTGACGGACGCCCCGGCGTCACCGAAATACGGCAAACTGTCTGAAAATAGGGGCTCCAAGTGTTCCCCACTATTTCTGGCCCACAAAAGGCCTCTCATTCCCCGGGAACACCTGTAGGACTCCCCGGCGTCAAGGAAATACGCCAAACCGTCTGAAAATAGGGGCCCAAAAGAACTGGAAATAATGTGTTTAATTTGGGGGGTGATGTCTATAATTATGGGGGTGCATTGGAGGCGGGAGTCCACTGGAGGGCTCCACACCGTCTGAATATAGGGCCCCAAAAGGCCTGGAATTAATGTATTTAATTTGGGGGGTGCATTTGCAGCGGGAGTCCACCGGAGGGCTCCATTTCCCCACTCTTTTGTTGACATATGGCCACAAAAGGCCTCTCATTCCCCGGGAAGACCTGATGGACGCCCCGGCGTCACCGAAATAAGCCAAACTGTCTGAAAATAGGGGCTCCAAGGGTTCCCCACTCTTTCTGGCCCACAAAAGGCCTCTCATTCCCCGGGAACACCTGTAGGACTCCCCGGCGTCAAGGAAATACGCCAAACCGTCTGAAAATAGGGGCCCAAAAGAACTGGAAATAATGTGTTTAATTTGGGGGGTGATGTCTATAATTATGGGGGTGCATTGGAGGCGGGAGTCCACTGGAGGGCTCCACACCGTCTGAATATAGGGCCCCAAAAGGCCTGGAATTAATGTCTTTAATTTGGGGGGTGCATTTGCAGCGGGAGTCCACCGGAGGGCTCCATTTCCCCACTCTTTTGTTGACATATGGCCACAAAAGGCCTCTCATTCCCCGGGAAGACCTGATGGACGCCCCGGCGTCACCGAAATAAGCCAAACTGTCTGAAAATAGGGGCTCCAAGGGTTCCCCACTCTTTCTGGCCCACAAAAGGCCTCTCATTCCCCGGGAACACCTGTAGGACTCCCCGGCGTCAAGGAAATACGCCAAACCGTCTGAAAATAGGGGCCCAAAAGAACTGGAAATAATGTGTTTAATTTGGGGGGTGATGTCTATAATTATGGGGGTGCATTGGAGGCGGGAGTCCACTGGAGGGCTCCACACCGTCTGAATATAGGGCCCCAAAAGGCCTGGAATTAATGTATTTAATTTGGGGGGTGCATTTGCAGCGGGAGTCCACCGGAGGGCTCCATTTCCCCACTCTTTTGTTGACATATGGCCACAAAAGGCCTCTCATTCCCCGGGAAGACCTGATGGACGCCCCGGCGTCACCGAAATAAGCCAAACTGTCTGAAAATAGGGGCTCCAAGGGTTCCCCACTCTTTCTGGCCCACAAAAGGCCTCTCATTCCCCGGGAACACCTGTAGGACTCCCCGGCGTCAAGGAAATACGCCAAACCGTCTGAAAATAGGGGCCCAAAAGAACTGGAAATAATGTGTTTAATTTGGGGGGTGATGTCTATAATTATGGGGGTGCATTGGAGGCGGGAGTCCACTGGAGGGCTCCACACCGTCTGAATATAGGGCCCCAAAAGGCCTGGAATTAATGTATTTAATTTGGGGGGTGCATTTGCAGCGGGAGTCCACCGGAGGGCTCCATTTCCCCACTCTTTTGTTGACATATGGCCACAAAAGGCCTCTCATTCCCCGGGAAGACCTGATGGACGCCCCGGCGTCACCGAAATAAGCCAAACTGTCTGAAAATAGGGGCTCCAAGGGTTCCCCACTCTTTCTGGCCCACAAAAGGCCTCTCATTCCCCGGGAACACCTGTAGGACTCCCCGGCGTCAAGGAAATCCGCCAAACTGTCTGAAAATAGGGCCCCAAAAGAACTGGAAATGATGCCTTTAATTTGGGGGGTGATGTCTTTAATTTGGGGGGTGCATTGGAGGCGGGAGTCCACTGGAGGGCTACACACCGTCTGAATATAGGGCCCCAAAAGGCCTGGAATTAATGTATTTAATTTGGGGGGTGCATTTGCAGCGGGAGTCCACCGGAGGGCTCCATTTCCCCACTCTTTTGTTGACATATGGCCACAAAAGGCCTCTCATTCCCCGGGAAGACCTGATGGACGCCCCGGCGTCACCGAAATAAGCCAAACTGTCTGAAAATAGGGGCTCCAAGGGTCCCCCACTCTTTCTGGCCCACAAAAGGCCTCTCATTCCCCGGGAACACCAAAAGAACTGGAAATAATGTGTTTAATTCAGGGTGCATTTGCAGCGAGTGTCCAGCAGAGGGCTCCAATTCCCCAGCTATAGTCCTGGTACTCTAAAATGATGGCACTTAGTCAAATTTCCGCCTTTTTTTGATGACTTCCAACTAGGAGAGGGACTAATTTTGAGTTCCGGACCCGGGTGGAGAACCATAGCAGGTCGGCCTTCTTAAAGGGAAATGCTCCTAGGCACTTAGTCAAATTTACGCCTTTTTTTTGGACTTCCAGCGAGGAGAGGGACTAATTTTGCTTTCCGTACCCGGGTGGAGAACCATAGCAGGTCAGCCTTCTTAAAGGGACATCCTCCTAGGCACTTAGTCAAATTTCCGCCTTTTTTTTGGACTTCCAGCGAGGAGAGGGACTAATTTTGCTTTCCGCACCCGGGTGGAGAACCATAGCAGGTCAGCCTTCTTAAAGGGACATCCTCCTAGGCACTTAGTCAAATTTACGCCTTTTTTTTGGACTTCCAGCGAGGAGAGGGACTAATTTTGCTTTCCGTACCCGGGTGGAGAACCATAGCACGTCGGCCTTCTTAAAGGGAAATGCTCCTAGGCACTTAGTCAAATTCACGCCTTTTTTTTGGACTTCCAGCGAGGAGAGGGACAATTTGGCGTTCCTGACCCAGGTGGAGAACCATAGCAGGTCGGCCTTCTTAAAGGGAAATGCTCCTAGACACTTAGTCAAATTTACACCTTTTTTTTTTGGACTTCCAGCGAGGAGAGGGACAATTTTGCTTTCCTGACCCAGGTGGAGAACCATAGCACGTCGGCCTTCTTAAAGGGACATCCTCCTAGGCACTTAGTCAAATTCACGCCTTTTTTTTGGACTTCCAGCGAGGAGAGGGACAATTTGGCGTTCCTGACCCAGGTGGAGAACCATAGCAGGTCGGCCTTCTTAAAGGGACATGCTCCTAGACACTTAGTCAAATTCACGCCTTTTTTTTTGGACTTCCAGCTAGGAGAGGGACTAATTTGGCGTTCCGTACCCAGGTGGAGAACCATAGCAGGTCGGCCTTCTTAAAGGGAAATGCTCCTAGACACTTAGTCAAATTTACCAAACTTTTCTATAGAGCCCTGGTACTCTAAAATGATGACACATAGACAAAAAACCAAACTTTTCTATAGAGGCCTGGTACTCTAAAATAATGACACTTAGTCAAATTTCCGCCTTTTTTTGACTACTTCCAGCTAGGAGAGGGACTAATTTGGCGTTCCGTACCCAGGTGGAGAACCAAGGGACGTCGGCCTTCTTAAAGGGACATCCTCCTAGACACTTAGTCAAATTCACGCCTTTTTTTTTGGACTTCCAGCTAGGAGAGGGACTAATTTGGCGTTCCGTACCCAGGTGGAGAACCATAGCACGTCGGCCTTCTTAAAGGGAAATGCTCCTAGGCACTTAGTCAAATTCACGCCTTTTTTTTGGACTTCCAGCGAGGAGAGGGACAATTTTGCTTTCCTGACCCAGGTGGAGAACCATAGCACGTCGGCCTTCTTAAAGGGACATCCTCCTAGGCACTTAGTCAAATTCACGCCTTTTTTTTGGACTTCCAGCGAGGAGAGGGACAATTTTGCTTTCCTGACCCAGGTGGAGAACCATAGCACGTCGGCCTTCTTAAAGGGAAATGCTCCTAGGCACTTAGTCAAATTCACGCCTTTTTTTTGGACTTCCAGCGAGGAGAGGGACTAATTTGGCGTTCCAGACCCAGGTGGAGAACCATAGCACGTCGGCCTTCTTAAAGGGACATCCTCCTAGGCACTTAGTCAAATTTACGCCTTTTTTTTGGACTTCCAGCGAGGATAGGGACAATTTTGCGTTCCTGACCCAGGTGGAGGACCATAGCACGTCGGCCTTCTTAAAGGGACATCCTCCTAGGCACTTAGTCAAATTTCCGCCTTTTTTTTGGACTTCCAGCGAGGAGAGGGACTAATTTGGCGTTCCGTACCCAGGTGGAGAACCATAGCACGTCGGCCTTCTTAAAGGGACATCCTCCTAGGCACTTAGTCAAATTCACGCCTTTTTTTTGGACTTCCAGCTAGGAGAGGGACTAATTTGGCGTTCCAGACCCAGGTGGAGAACCATAGCACGTCGGCCTTCTTTAAGGGACATCCTCCTAGGCACTTAGTCAAATTTACGCCTTTTTTTTGGACTTCCAGCGAGGAGAGGGACAATTTTGCTTTCCTGACCCAGGTGGAGAACCATAGCACGTCGGCCTTCTTAAAGGGACATCCTCCTAGGCACTTAGTCAAATTTACGCCTTTTTTTTGGACTTCCAGCGAGGAGAGGGACTAATTTGGCGTTCCAGACCCAGGTGGAGAACCATAGCACGTCGGCCTTCTTAAAGGGAAATGCTCCTAGGCACTTAGTCAAATTCACGCCTTTTTTTTGGACTTCCAGCGAGGAGAGGGACAATTTTGCTTTCCTGACCCAGGTGGAGAACCATAGCACGTCGGCCTTCTTAAAGGGACATCCTCCTAGGCACTTAGTCAAATTTACGCCTTTTTTTTGGACTTCCAGCGAGGAGAGGGACAATTTTGCTTTCCTGACCCAGGTGGAGAACCATAGCACGTCGGCCTTCTTAAAGGGAAATGCTCCTAGGCACTTAGTCAAATTCACGCCTTTTTTTTGGACTTCCAGCGAGGAGAGGGACAATTTTGCTTTCCTGACCCAGGTGGAGAACCATAGCACGTCGGCCTTCTTAAAGGGAAATGCTCCTAGGCACTTAGTCAAATTCACGCCTTTTTTTTTGGACTTCCAGCTAGGAGAGGGACTAATTTGGCGTTCCAGACCCAGGTGGAGAACCATAGCACGTCGGCCTTCTTAAAGGGAAATGCTCCTAGACACTTAGTCAAATTTACCAAACTTTTCTATAGAGCCCTGGTACTCTAAAATGATGACACATAGACAAAAAACCAAACTTTTCTATAGAGGCCTGGTACTCTAAAATGATGACACATAGACAAAAAACCAAACTTTTCTATAGAGGCCTGGTACTCTAAAATAATGACACTTAGTCAAATTTCCGCCTTTTTTTGACTACTTCCAGCTAGGAGAGGGACTAATTTGGCGTTCCGTACCCAGGTGGAGAACCATAGCACGTCGGCCTTCTTAAAGGGAAATGCTCCTAGACACTTAGTCAAATTCACGCCTTTTTTTTGGACTTCCAGCTAGGAGAGGGACTAATTTGGCGTTCCGTACCCAGGTGGAGAACCATAGCACGTCGGCCTTCTTAAAGGGAAATGCTCCTAGACACTTAGTCAAATTCACGCCTTTTTTTTGGACTTCCAGCTAGGAGAGGGACTAATTTGGCGTTCCAGACCCAGGTGGAGAACCATAGCAGGTCGGCCTTCTTAAAGGGACATGCCCCTAGACACTTAGTCAAATTTACGCCTGAAAATAGGGCCCCAAAAGAACTGGAAATAATGTCTTTAATTCAGGGTGCATTTGCAGCGAGTGTCCACCAGAGGGCTCCAATTCCCCCACTATAGTCCTGGTACTCTAAAATGATCTAATTTTGAGTTCCGGACCCGGGTGGAGAACCATAGCACGTCGGCCTTCTTAAAGGGACATCCTCCTAGGCACTTAGTCAAATTTCCGCCTTTTTTTTGGACTTCCAGCGAGGAGAGGGACTAATTTGGCGTTCCAGACCCAGGTGGAGAACCATAGCACGTCGGCCTTCTTTAAGGGACATCCTCCTAGGCACTTAGTCAAATTTACGCCTTTTTTTTGGACTTCCAGCGAGGAGAGGGACAATTTTGCTTTCCTGACCCAGGTGGAGAACCATAGCACGTCGGCCTTCTTAAAGGGACATCCTCCTAGGCACTTAGTCAAATTTACGCCTTTTTTTTGGACTTCCAGCGAGGAGAGGGACAATTTTGCTTTCCTGACCCAGGTGGAGAACCATAGCACGTCGGCCTTCTTAAAGGGAAATGCTCCTAGGCACTTAGTCAAATTCACGCCTTTTTTTTGGACTTCCAGCGAGGAGAGGGACAATTTTGCTTTCCTGACCCAGGTGGAGAACCATAGCACGTCGGCCTTCTTAAGGGGACATCCTCCTAGACACTTAGTCAAATTCACGCCTTTTTTTTTGGACTTCCAGCTAGGAGAGGGACTAATTTGGCGTTCCGTACCCAGGTGGAGAACCATAGCACGTCGGCCTTCTTAAAGGGAAATGCTCCTAGACACTTAGTCAAATTCACGCCTTTTTTTTGGACTTCCAGCTAGGAGAGGGACTAATTTGGCGTTCCGTACCCAGGTGGAGAACCATAGCACGTCGGCCTTCTTAAAGGGAAATGCTCCTAGACACTTAGTCAAATTCACGCCTTTTTTTTGGACTTCCAGCTAGGAGAGGGACTAATTTGGCGTTCCGTACCCAGGTGGAGAACCATAGCACGTCGGCCTTCTTAAAGGGAAATGCTCCTAGACACTTAGTCAAATTTCCGCCTTTTTTTTGGACTTCCAGCGAGGAGAGGGACTAATTTGGCGTTCCAGACCCAGGTGGAGAACCATAGCACGTCGGCCTTCTTTAAGGGACATCCTCCTAGGCACTTAGTCAAATTTACGCCTTTTTTTTGGACTTCCAGCGAGGAGAGGGACAATTTTGCTTTCCTGACCCAGGTGGAGAACCATAGCACGTCGGCCTTCTTAAAGGGACATCCTCCTAGGCACTTAGTCAAATTTACGCCTTTTTTTTGGACTTCCAGCGAGGAGAGGGACAATTTTGCTTTCCTGACCCAGGTGGAGAACCATAGCACGTCGGCCTTCTTAAAGGGAAATGCTCCTAGGCACTTAGTCAAATTCACGCCTTTTTTTTGGACTTCCAGCGAGGAGAGGGACAATTTTGCTTTCCTGACCCAGGTGGAGAACCATAGCACGTCGGCCTTCTTAAGGGGACATCCTCCTAGACACTTAGTCAAATTCACGCCTTTTTTTTTGGACTTCCAGCTAGGAGAGGGACTAATTTGGCGTTCCGTACCCAGGTGGAGAACCATAGCACGTCGGCCTTCTTAAAGGGAAATGCTCCTAGACACTTAGTCAAATTCACGCCTTTTTTTTGGACTTCCAGCTAGGAGAGGGACTAATTTGGCGTTCCGTACCCAGGTGGAGAACCATAGCACGTCGGCCTTCTTAAAGGGAAATGCTCCTAGACACTTAGTCAAATTCACGCCTTTTTTTTGGACTTCCAGCTAGGAGAGGGACTAATTTGGCGTTCCGTACCCAGGTGGAGAACCATAGCACGTCGGCCTTCTTAAAGGGAAATGCTCCTAGACACTTAGTCAAATTCACGCCTTTTTTTTGGACTTCCAGCTAGGAGAGGGACTAATTTGGTGTTCCGTACCCAGGTAGAGAACCAAGGCACGTCGGCCTTCTTAAGGGGACATCCTCCTAGACACTTAGTCAAATTCACGCCTTTTTTTTTGGACTTCCAGCGAGGAGAGGGACTAATTTGGCGTTCCAGACCCAGGTGGAGAACCATAGCACGTCGGCCTTCTTAAAGGGAAATGCTCCTA
>NW_027316758.1:0-5000 GCF_033978685.3 Nerophis lumbriciformis | reverse complement strand
AAGCCCTAAGTACCTGGGTGGAATCAGTTCCAGGATTTCATTCATGCGGGAAAAGTTGAAAATGTGTCCGAGACAGCGCCCTCTAGGCGGACACACGCTCCGGACAGAGCCCCTGTCGCTCAAGCCCTGGAAGCCCTAAGTACCTGGGTGGAATCAGTTCCAGGATTTCATTCATGCGGGAAAAGTTGAAAATGTGTCCGAGACAGCGCCCTCTAGGCGGACACACGCTCCGGACAGAGCCCCTGTCGCTCAAGCCCTGGAAGCCCTAAGTACCTGGGTGGAATCAGTTCCAGGATTTCATCCATGCGGGAAAAGTTGAAAATGTGTCCGAGACAGCGCCCCCTAGGCGGACACACGCTCCGGACAGAGCCCCTGTCGCTCAAGCCCTGGAAGCCCTAAGTACCTGGGTGGAATCAGTTCCAGGATTTCATCCATGCGGGAAAAGTTGAAAATGTGTCCGAGACAGCGCCCCCTAGGCGGACACACGCTCCGGACAGAGCCCCTGTCGCTCAAGCCCTGGAAGCCCTAAGTACCTGGGTGGAATCAGTTCCAGGATTTCATCCATGCGGGAAAAGTTGAAAATGTGTCCGGGACAGCGCCCCCTAGGCGGACACACGCTCCGGACAGAGCCCCTGTCGCTCAAGCCCTGGAAGCCCTAAGTACCTGGGTGGAATCAGTTCCAGGATTTCATTCATGCGGGAAAAGTTGAAAATGTGTCCGAGAAGGCGCCCCTTAGGCGGACACAGGTGTCTGCATGAGCCCCTGTCGCTCAGATGCTGGAAGAGCAGATTGAAAAAGGACCGGGGTAAAGAGGGGGAAAGCACCATATATGTGTCCGGGAAGGCGCCCCTCGGGCGGACACAGGTGTCTGCATGAGCCCCTGTCGCTCAGATGCTGGAAGATCAGTTTGAAAAAAGGACCAGAGGATAGAGGGGAAAAACACCATATATGTGTCCGGGAAGGCGCCCCTCGGGCGGACACAGGTGTCTGCATGAGCCCCTGTCGCTCAGATGCTGGAAGATCAGTTTGAAAAAGGACCGGGGTAAAGAGGGGGGAAGCACCATATATGTGTCCGGGAAGGCGCCCCTCGGGCGGACACAGGTGTCTGCATGAGCCCCTGTCGCTCAGATGCTGGAAGATCAGTTTGAAAAAAGAACCAGAGGATAGAGGGGAAAAACACCATATTTGTGTCCGAAAATAGCTCACTTTGACTCGGACGCGTTCCCTGTGATTTCAGCCTGTCAGACATGGTGCACATAGTAACGAGATGGAGGTGTTTTGGTCGACCAGGTAAAAAACGAAAAATCGAGAGAAGGTAAAAAGTAGGTGAAAAATTAAGCCTCTCTCGTTAAGGTACTTAGAAAAAATCCCAAAAAAAAAATGAACTCCCATTGAAATGAATGGGGAAAATTTTTTTTCTCGTTTTTTTTCTAAGTACAACAACGAGAGAAGGTAAAAAATGGTTTTTTTTAGCCTCTCTCGTTAAGGTACTTAGAAAAAAACCCAGATTTTTTATTTTCTCGTTTTTTTTCTAAGTACAACAACGAGAGAAGGTAAAAACAGGTGCTTTTTAGCCTCTCTCGTTAAGGTACTTGGAAAAAATCCGAGACATGTTTGGTCTTCCCCACTGACAGTGCGCCTTTGCTGGGTAAGTTGTGGACGTGCCAGGCACCCCCGGGACACCGGTGGAACGCGGCCGGACTCGTGGTACTCCAACCCGGGCATAATTTTGGATATTTCCCGGTCCTTTTTTTCCCCACTTTCCCAACTTTTCTTCCGAATCACAGTGCGCCTTTGCTGGGTAAGTTGTGGACATGGCAGGCACCCCCGGGACACCGGTGGAACGCGGCCGGACTCGTGGTACTCCAACCCGGGCATAATATTGGATCAAATTCGGGACTTTTGCCCACTTTCCCAACTTTTCTTCCCAATCACAGTGCGCCTTTGCTGGGTAAGTTGTGGACATGCCAGGCACCCCCGGGACACCGGTGGAACGCGGCCGGACTCGTGGTACTCCAACCCGGGCATAATTTTGGATCAAATTCGGGACTTTTGCCCACTTTCCCAACTTTTCTTCCCAATCACAGTGCGCCTTTGCTGGGTGCGTCGTGGACATTGTAGGCACCCCGAGACACTGGTGGAACGCGGCGGGACTTGTGGGACTCGAACCTGGGTGTGATTTTGGACCAAATTCGGGACTTTTGCCCACTTTCCCAACTTTTCTTCCCAATCACAGTGCACCTTTGCTGGGTAAGTTGTGGACATTGTAGGCACCCCGGCACTCTGATGGAACGCGGCGGGACTTGCGGGACTCGAACCTGGGTGTGATTTTGGACCAAATTCGGGACTTTTGCCCACTTTCCCAACTTTTCTTCCCAATCACAGTGCGCCTTTGCTGGGTGCGTTGTGGACATTGTAGGCACCCCGGAACCCTGGTGGAACGCGGCGGGACTTGTGGGACTCTAATCTGGGTGTGATTTTGGATAAAATTCGGGACTTTTGCCCACTTTCCCAACTTTTCTTCCCAATCACAGTGCACCTTTGCTGGGTGCGTCGTGGACATTGTAGGCACCCCGAGACACTGGTGGAACGCGGCGGGACTTGTGGGACTCGAACCTGGGTGTGATTTTGGACCAAATTCGGGACTTTTGCCCACTTTCCCAACTTTTCTTCCCAATCACAGTGCGCCTTTGCTGGGTGCGTCTTGGACATGTCAGGCACCCCGGAACACTGGTGGAACGCGGCGGGACTTGTGGGACTCGAACCTGGGTGTGATTTTGGACCAAATTCGGGACTTTTGCCCACTTTCCCAACTTTTCTTCCCAATCACAGTGCGCCTTTGCTGGGTAAGTTGTGGACATTGTAGGCACCCCGGAACACTGGTGGAACGCGGCGGGACTTGTGGGACTCGAACCTGGGTGTGATTTTGGTCCAAATTCGGGACTTTTGCCCACTTTCCCAACTTTTCTTCCCAATCACAGTGCACCTTTGCTGGGTAAGTTGTGGACATTGTAGGCACCCCGAGACACTGGTGGAACGCGGCGGGACTTGTGGGACTCGAACCTGGGTGTGATTTTGGACCAAATTCGGGACTTTTGCCCACTTTCCCAACTTTTCTTCCCACTCACAGTGCGCCTTTGCTGGGTGCGTTGTGGACATTGTAGGCACCCCGGAACCCTGGTGGAACGCGGCGGGACTTGTGGGACTCGAACCTGGGTGTGATTTTGGACCAAATTCGGGACTTTTGCCCACTTTCCCAACTTTTCTTCCCAATCACAGTGCGCCTTTGCTGGGTGCGTTGTGGACATTGTAGGCACCCCGGAACCCTGGTGGAACGCGGCGGGACTTGTGGGACTCGAACCTGGGTGTGATTTTGGACCAAATTCGGGACTTTTGCCCACTTTCCCAACTTTTCTTCCCAATCACAGTGCGCCTTTGCTGGGTGCGTCGTGGACATTGTAGGCACCCCGAGACACTGGTGGAACGCGGCGGGACTTGTGGGACTCGAACCTGGGTGTGATTTTGGACCAAATTCGGGACTTTTGCCCACTTTCCCAACTTTTCTTCCCAATCACAGTGCGCCTTTGCTGGGTGCGTTGTGGACATTGTAGGCACCCCGAGACACTGGTGGAACGCGGCGGGACTTGTGGGACTCGAACCTGGGTGTGATTTTGGACCAAATTCGGGACTTTTGCCCACTTTCACAACTTTTCTTCCCAATCACAGTGCGCCTTTGCTGGGTGCGTTGTGGACATTGTAGGCACCCCGGAACCCTGGTGGAACGCGGCGGGACTTGTGGGACTCGAACCTGGGTGTGATTTTGGACCAAATTCGGGACTTTTGCCCACTTTCACAACTTTTCTTCCCAATCACAGTGCGCCTTTGCTGGGTGCGTTGTGGACATTGTAGGCACCCCGAGACACTGGTGGAACGCGGCGGGACTTGTGGGACTCGAACCTGGGTGTGATTTTGGACCAAATTCGGGACTTTTGCCCACTTTCACAACTTTTCTTCCCAATCACAGTGCGCCTTTGCTGGGTGCGTTGTGGACATTGTAGGCACCCCGGAACCCTGGTGGAACGCGGCGGGACTTGTGGGACTCGAACCTGGGTGTGATTTTGGACCAAATTCGGGACTTTTGCCCACTTTCCCAACTTTTCTTCCCAATCACAGTGCGCCTTTGCTGGGTGCGTTGTGGACATTGTAGGCACCCCGGAACCCTGGTGGAACGCGGCGGGACTTGTGGGACTCGAACCTGGGTGTGATTTTGGACCAAATTCGGGACTTTTGCCCACTTTCCCAACTTTTCTTCCCAATCACAGTGCGCCTTTGCTGGGTAAGTTGTGGACGTTGTAGGCACCCCGAGACACTGGTGGAACGCGGCGGGACTTGTGGGACTCGAACCTGGGTGTGATTTTGGACCAAATTCGGGACTTTTGCCCACTTTCACAACTTTTCTTCCCAATCACAGTGCGCCTTTGCTGGGTAAGTTGTGGACGTTGTAGGCACCCCGAGACACTGGTGGAACGCGGCGGGACTTGTGGGACTCGAACCTGGGTGTGATTTTGGACCAAATTCGGGACTTTTGCCCACTTTCACAACTTTTCTTCCCAATCACAGTGCGCCTTTGCTGGGTGCGTTGTGGACATTGTAGGCACCCCGAGACACTGGTGGAACGCGGCGGGACTTGTGGGACTCGAACCTGGGTGTGATTTTGGACCAAATTCGGGACTTTTGCCCACTTTCACAACTTTTCTTCCCAATCACAGTGCGCCTTTGCTGGGTGCGTTGTGGACATTGTAGGCACCCCGAGACACTGGTGGAACGCGGCGGGACTTGTGGGACTCGAACCTGGGTGTGATTTTGGACCAAATTCGGGACTTTTGCCCACTTTCACAACTTTTCTTCCCAATCACAGTGCGCCTTTGCTGGGTGCGTTGTGGACATTGTAGGCACCCCGAGACACTGGTGGAACGCGGCGGGACTTGTGGGACTCGAAC
>NW_027316756.1:0-34538 GCF_033978685.3 Nerophis lumbriciformis | reverse complement strand
GAGAATCCACAGACCTGTGGATGTGTTGAAGGTGTGCTGGAAAATGCGGAACGGTAATTATAGGGAGCAGCAGAAAAGTGGAATGTATTATTTAAATCGGTGCGTTGGAAAACACGGACCGGAGTTTTTTAAACTGGATCTGGATCAGCATTTTCCCATGCCTTGCCGATGCGCATTTTTTGGCAAATATCGGCGGCCGATCCGATCCAAAGATCGGATCGGGACATCCCTAGTACCGGTAGTCGCAAGAAGGATCACTAGCGCCCTCTACCACCAGGAGGCGGGAGTCATTTAATGACTCATATTTGACACACGCAGCTACGGTATATTAATAAAACATAGCTGCTTACTGTTCTTTTTAGCAGATTCAATAGCTTGGACCTTAAATCCTACTGAATAGCTCTTAATCTTCTTCCCTTTATGTGATTTCAAATGATTGAAATCGGCCTCCTCCATTTTGAAAATGATGACAGGTGAAGTGTCACTCATGACGTGACGAGTTTGACCCGGCGGAAGTCCGAGACATATGCTAATTATTTTGCAAAACGAGTTTGACCCGGCGAAAATTCCAGACATGCACTAATAAAATGAATATTTTGCGAACTGAGTTTGATCCGGCGTTAATCCTGAGCCGGCGGTAAGGCCAGGCATGCGCTAATTATTTTGCGAAACGAGTTTGACCCGGCAGTAATTGGAGGCATGCGAATACTATACACCCGGCGCCAATTCAAGGAAATACGCACTTTTTTGTATTGGATGTTTATCTTTATTTTTGCACATTTTAAAGCAAAAATAAGCAATACTTTTACCTTTGGAATGCTTATACTATTGCAGAATATTAAGATTTGCACTGTATGTTTATTTTATATTTGCACATTAAAAAGCAAATAAGCTACTTTTAGTTTTGTTAAATGTTAAAAGTTTTAAAGGTTTACATTGTTACAGAATATGTTGTCATGTTGTTGTCAATGTTGACTGAGTGGCCACACTTTTTTTTTTGTAAATAAAAGGCATGCCTTCTGAAAAAACTGGCCTAAATTTATTTTTTCGTCTTCATTTAAAAAAATAAAAAAAAATCGGTAAAAGGAAAAATAATCTATAGATTCATCGAAAAAAATAATCTATAGATTAACCGAAAAAATAATAGAAAAATAATCGTTAGCTGCAGCCTTAAATGAGATGAAAGACTGTAAAATATATTCCAATTGAAAAAATATATAAAGACAGAACAATAATATCATACGGACAGCCATAAGTGTTTACATTTTGCTTTATATTTATGATTTTACTTATTTTTATTTTTTTGCCTGGTTTTGTATCATCCCGTGAGGTGTATATTACTTTTTTTGTACTTCATGAAGTTTTGCACTTGTTGTGGTTTTTTTGTGTTTGTTTTCATTACATTTGGATGTAATTGTTGGTTGATATGATATCTATTAGGTAAGACTGCGTGCTATGTTGAAAGGGGCAATAAGATTTGTCTTCATCCTACTCCTTCTCAGGCATTGCTGTGTAGATGTGTAGTTGAATGGTTGAGGTGTGATTGTCTGTTGATCGAGGATGCACATCAATGAAGGAGATAAATAAAAATGAAATATTCTTTTATTGAACCCAGTGTTTTTAAAATATGTGTATATTGCTCTATATCCTATATGTTCTGAATTCAATCCTAATAATATAACATATGCAGACATTTCTTATTCAGCATGTGTTTTACTTTCTAAAGAATAGCAATGGATTTGGATATTTTTCCCTTTATATATTCAATATGCGGTTTCCAACATAATTCATGATCAATTATTATTCCCAAGAATTTAGTTTCTTGTACTCCATCGATTTGCACTACATTTAATTTGAATTGTGCTTCACAATTTGCCCTTGCACCACTAAACACCATACATTTACTTTTCTTATCATTTAATGATAACTTATTAATATCAAACCATTTTTTTAGCTGAATCAACTCAACCTCAACACTTCCTTCAAGTCTTCTCCTGAACAATATCCATTTGTATCATCTGCAAACATAATACATTTCCATGTATTAGACACTGAACAAATATCATTTAAATATAGTAGAAATAACTTAGGTCCCAATACCCAGCCTTGTGGAACCCCACAAGTTACTCTTCTTGGCTGTGATTTAGTCTTAGTCATTTCCACATATTGAGATCTATTACTTAAATAACTACTTTACCCCTGTTGTGAAACACCTCTTATGCCATAGTTTTCCCATTTTTGCAGAAGTAAGGAATGTGTCAAAAGCTTTACATAAGTCAATAACTACTCCAACGGTGTGTTGCTTTTTTTCTATTGCTGTGGCTACGTTTTCTACAAAGTCCATCACTGCTAGGGATGTAGATGGATTACTCCTGAAGCCATACTGATGATCATTCACTAGCTCATGTTTGTCAATCAACTTATCAAGTCTATTTACAAATCATTTCTCAAGAATTTTTGCAAACTGAGGTAGTAGAGGCCCGTGTCTATAATTTGAGACCATATGTTTATCACCATTTTTATAAATCGGAATAACTTTAGCAATTTTCATTTTGTCAGGAAAAGTTCCAGATGATAAAGATTTATTACATGTGTGAGTAAACGGCTTCAGGACACAATCCTCCACCACTTTAACAAGTGACATATCCACGTTGTTACCATCCACAGATGTTTTGTTTTTAAACTTTCTGACCACTTCTAACACATCACTTTGACAAACTCCACCAAGAAACATTGCATTTTTAATGTCAGATACACGTTTGAACTTTTTCTCATCATTCATCCATCCATCCATCATCTTCTTCCGCTTATCCGAGGTCGGGTCGCGGGGGCAGCAGCCTAAGCAGGGAAGCCCAGACTTCCCTCTTCCTGTGGGACCCCGAGGCGTTCCCAGGCCAGCCGGGAGACATAGTCTTCCCAACGTGTCCTGGGTCTTCCCCGCGGCCTCCTACCGGTCGGACGTGCCCTAAACACCTCCCTAGGGAGGCGTTCGGGTGGCATCCTGACCAGATGCCCGAACCACCTCATCTGGCTCCTCTCCATGTGGAGGAGCAGCGGCTTTACTTTGAGCTCCCCCCGGATGGCAGAGCTTCTCACCCTATCTCTAAGGGAGAGATCACTCCCATCAGTCACTAAGAGTCCACTTTTTCTATTCCCATCAAATACATTTATAAAAATATTGTCAATCAGTGCTAAGCTGTCCTTTGTTATTCTGCTAGGTTTTACAATTAGTGGAGAGAAACTCAAGCTAAACAAAATCAGTGGTTTTCATGTGATCATTGAAGGCCTACTGAAAGCCACTACTACCGACCACGCAGTCTGATAGTTTATATATCAATGATACGGCCGGGTTAGCTTACTAAAGTGCAATTTTAAGTTTCACGCCGAAATATCCTGCTGAAAACGTTTCGGTATGATGACGCCTGCGCGTGACGTCACGGATTGTAGAGGACATTTTGGGACAGCATGGTGGCCAGCTATTAAGTCGTCTGTTTTCATGGCAAAATTCCACAGTGTTCTGGACATCTGTGTTGGTGAATCTTTTGCAATTTGTTCAATGAACAATGGAGACAGCAAAGAAGAAAGCTGTAGGTGGGAAGCGGTGTATTGCGGCCGGCTGCAGCAACACAAACACAGCCGGTGTTTCGTTGTTTACATTATCGGGACAGCTACTATTTGGACAGGACTTTGTTAAAAAATACACATATTTGAACCGAAATTTGACCGAAACGACGCACACTTTAGCCGAATAAGCAGGCAAGCTGAAAAAAAAGAGACAACAATCCAAAATTCACCAATCTATTTCAGTCTTAACAAGCTAACGCTGGTCATTACATCCGTCTGCTGGTTTACACGCTTTTCCCGTGTATTATGTATAGTAAACACATAACATTTAAGGCAACGTTTAAGTGGGTACCTTGGAACATTAATTTGGACAATAACCTTACATGACAAAAATCAATAAAAAATAGCCAATGCTAATGTTTTAGTCGTACAACACGGACGTTGTTGTGGGACATTTTTGGACTGATTTAGAATTCGGACGTTACCTGTCAGTGGTGCTTCTTCGTGCTTGTGTATGTCCGCCTGGGGCTGCCTTCGACGGGGCTGACGGCTGACTGAGGGCCGCAGAGCAATGAGGTGCGAGGCAAGGGGTTCGGCTATAAGCCGCCTACCGGCCCGACCAGAGCAGGTGGAGATCCTTGGCCTCAGGCTCGAGGCCTATCTACAGCTCGCCATCCAAGACTTAGGGACCTGGCCTGCGTAAGTATCAATGTGCGCACATAACATCAACATTAAGTCATCTATCGTTCGACCTTCAATAAATAATACTGCTAACATTAACAATCACATGCATGTATAAAATAAACACGACAGTACACAGTGTTGTCACTATGACGGGAGTAGCATCTGAACAGTAACAGTGACGTCACTACGACGGCTCTAACCAAAGAACAGCTGCAGTGTTCATTCATTGTCTTTACCACAGCATAAAAAGTGCAAATGGCCTTAAAACGCCACAATACTCAGATACCATATGTAAGTTGAAGCAGGAACAGGAAGTAGTTGTAAAAAGATGGCGGCGCTCCCGTAAGTTGCGACAACATTTAGTAATTATTATCAAATCCACTGTCAAAATACAAAGAAAAGGCGTGGGAAGCATCGACGTAATTTTTGTCATGCCTCCTCCAAAGAAGAGCGCACAGATGGAGAATGACATAGAGGAAATACGCAAGTCGCTAAACTTCATGTCAGGGGACCTGGCTAGCGTCTCCCAACAGCTAAGCAAGCTAACGGAGCTTGTAGATGAAGTGAGGAAACTCAAAGAAACAATCCGACAAAAAGACAAGACAATAACTGATCTTGAAAGGAGAGTTGAAAACTTGGAGCAGTACACAAGGATGGAAGATGTCATCATCACGGGACTAAACATCAGACCGCGCTCATATGCCCGAGCTGCTACGGCGGGCAGGAATGTTGGAGAGGACGCGGAGACAGACGATCTGCAAACTCTGGAGGACCAAGTCTTGCACTTTTTGAAAGGAAAAGACATACACGTGGATGCAAACAATATCTCAGCGTGTCATACACTGCCACGCAGAGACAGAGCAAAGCCTGCAGTCCTTGTGCGCTTTGTAAACCGGAGACACAAAACGGAACTACTGAGACAAGGAAGAAAGTTAAAGGGATCAGCGGTGTATATCAACGAGCATCCGACCAAGAAAATATCGGATATAGCACGGGAAGCACGGATCCTCAGGAAAAACAACAAGATTGGAGCCACATGGACAAGAAACTGCAAGGTTTTCATTCAGCTGAATGGATCTACGCCGGAAAAAGCTAAAGTGATACTGGTAAGAGAACTTGAAGACCTCGAACAATTCAGATAATGTCGATTGTTCCATTTTTTGGACAATCACAATTGCACTCTCGTCGAGCTCATTTTTTGATCGTTCCTTTTTTGATGAGGACAGCTACAGTGAGATTTTTGATGAGCTTATTTTTGGAATGCTCAGACTATTTTTGTTGTTTTTTACTTTTTCTTACCTTGGATCATAAAGACATATACTCAACACCACGTATAAACACTAACTTAATACCAAATACAAACTTGTTTTCATTTGGACTGTTTTGGGACGCTCATAATAGAGTAAAAGTATTGTCAGTTGTGTGCGTGTGTTTGTGTGTTTGTGTGTGTGTGGGTGTGTGTGCGTGTTTCAGTGGAGGTGGATACAAATGTGTTATCTGTACAAAGAAAAAGATGTAAATATATACTAAAATATAATGGGGAGTGAATTAAAAAATATCTTTACCAATGTTGGTGATAAGGAATTAGAATGTAGAAATACTGATAATAATCATAGTAGTGAACTGTATAATAATTATAATCACATCCAACTAGACTTCTACGACAATATCAATTACAACTGCAATTCAAATGAGTTTGGCAGTGACATAGATCCCCATTGTAATCTTTACAATAATATTACCAGAAACTGTGAGTACTACACAGACGAACAATTTAAATGTGTGAATGTGGACAAATCGTTTACTGTAATACATTTTAATAGCCGAAGCTTGTATAAAAATGTTGACAATATTAGAGAATATCTGAGCCAGTTCAATAAATTTAGTATTGTTGCAGTCTCAGAGACTTGGCTTGATGAGAATAAGTGTTGTGAAATAAGATTGGATGGTTATGAATTATTCACCACAAACAGAGTTGGAAAAAGGGGAGGAGGAGTAGCACTTTTTGTAAATCAAGATTTAAAATGTTGGAAGATTGACAGCAAATCAACTGCTATAGCTGGAGTTTTTGAATGTATAACTGTAGAAATTGAAGTAGAAAAATCAAAAAAAATAAATGTCAGTTGTGTTTATAGAACACCTGGATCATGTCTAGATACATTCAATCAAAAATTGGATTATTTGTTTATTAAATCAAACAAGATCCATATTGTGTGCGGTGATTTTAATATTAATCTTCTGAACCCCATGGACAGTACCAAAACAACCCATTTTATAACAGGACTGTACAGCAATCATTTCTTTCCCCTTATCACAAAACCAACTAGAATAACAGTAGACTTTGCCACACTGATAGATAACATTTTCACCAATCAAATAACAGCAGGACTACTACTCAATGACGTAAGTGATCATCTACCTGTATTCAGCATTTTACACCATTTCTTTGATGAGAGAGGGGCCAAAAAAGCAGTTCAATATAGATTTGTTAGACACCAAACACCAGAAACTATGGCAGCATTCAAGTCTGAGTTATGTGCTCAAGACTGGGGGGAGGTTTATACCTCCACAGACCCGAATGAGGCATATGAAACCTTTCTCAACATTTTCATAACACTGTATGATATAAGCACTGTCCAATGACAAAACATGACATTAAGGACAGCACTGTCAAGGACAAACCGTGGATCACAAAAGGGTTATTGAAGTCCTGCAAAAAGAAAAATGATCTTTACAGAAGACATTTAAAGCACAGAACCAAAGAAACTGAACACAAATATAAAACGTACAAAAATAAGTTAACACAAATAATAAAGCACAGCAAAAGAACATATTACTGTAACCTATTAGAACAACATAAAAATACCATCCAGGGTACGTGGAAAGTTTTAAATGGTATCATTAAAAAAAACATGACAAATAATGAACATCCAAGCTATTTCATAGAAAATAATCAAACTATAAATGACCCTAAGGAAATAACGGATGCTTTTAACACCTTCTTTGTGAATGTTGGACCTAATTTAGCAAATGAAATTGCACAACCTGAAAACTGTGTCAAATTTAATGAACAAACCATTCAAAGGAACTTAGAATCGTTTTTTATTTCCCCCGTTTATGAAAGTGAAATCACAGAAATTGTAAATTCTCAGAAAAACAAGAAGTCAACAGACTGCTGTGACTTGGACTTTTCTCTGATCAAAGAAATTGTTGATTTTATAGCTGTTCCCTTCACTTATATATGTAATATTTCTTTTACAAAAGGAGTTTTCCCAAAGAAAATGAAAACGGCAAAAGTTATTCCCATCTTCAAAAGTGGAGATAAGCATCAGTTCACCAACTATAGGCCTATTTCTCTACTCTCACAATTTTCAAAAGTCCTTGAAAAATTATTTGTGTCAAGATTAGACAGTTTTATTGACAAGCATCACTTGCTAAGTGAACACCAATACGGTTTTCGAGCAAACAGGTCCACTTCCATGGCAGTGATGGAACTAGTTGAGGAGGTAACCACTGCTATTGATAAGAGGGAGTTTGTTGTTGGCGTTTTTATTGACCTGAGCAAGGCCTTTGACACCATCCATCACACATTACTTTGAAACAAAATGCAGAGGTACGGTTTTAGAGGTCTTGCTCATGATTGGTTGAAAAGTTATCTTGGTGGTAGAGAACAGTATGTGCATATGAACAATGTAGATTCAGATAAAAAGATTATAACACATGGAGTGCCCCAAGGTTCTGTACTGGGACCAAAATTGTTTTTATTGTATATTAATGATATCTGCAAAATCTTTAAAAAACTCAATTGTATTCTCTTTGCTGACGATACAAGTCTGTACTGTTCTGGGCAAGACCTTGGCCAACTCTTAGAGACTGTAGAGAGCGAACTCCATATACTAAAGCAATGGTTTGATGCCAATAAACTGTCAATCAACCTAAATAAAACAAAATATATAATTTTTGGAAATAGGAAAAATAACATACAGTGTCATATAAGAATTGATGATATGGAGATAGAAAGGGTGTATTCAACAAAATTTTGGGGAATCTATATAGATGATAAATTAAATTGGAAACTGTACATAAATATACTTAAGACAAAGATGGCAAAAAATATTGCTATGTTACATAAAATCAAAAACTACGTAAATCAAAAGGCTCTTAATATGTTATATAATTCTTTCGTACTCCCTTATCTTAATTATTGTGTTGAAATCTGGGGTAACAATTACAAAACAAACATCGACTCTATATTCTTACTTCAAAAGAAAGCGATTAGAATTGTAAATTATGCAGATTATCATGACCATACCAATGCTCTGTTTATTAAATTAAAAACCTTAAAACTGCATGATCTTGTTGACCTCAACACTGCTATTGTGACGTACAAAGCTCATAACCACATGCTGCCTGGGTGTCTACAGGAGAGGTTCAAACCCAGAGAGAATACCTATGACCTCAGAGGTTCAGCTGTCTTCCAGAAAGCTAAGATAAGAACAAGCTTAAAAAGTAGATGTGTTTGTGTCAGGGGGGTTCAACTGTGGAACAGCTTGGATGATTCCTTCAAATGTTCCAGGTCCATTCACACATTTAAAAAAACACTTTAAGACCAATGTCTTGGAAAAATATATCACTCTTGAATCAACACAGTAGTTAATACTATGATCAATGTTAATTAAAATACTAAATGTGGGATATAAATAATAATGGAAGTATAATTGTTTGTATATAGTATATAAATTGGTACAAAGGTGTATAAGGATATTTCACATGCCTTTACTGTGTATATAATTGAACAGTGTTCATGTTGTGTATAATGTGTATTTATAATATGTTGTACAAAGGACATTTCATCATTTTCGGAAGTTCATCTTGTACTTGACATTGTTTATAGGGTTAGGCGCTATAAGTGTTCAACTTCAGCCTAAACCCTTTCGGTCTGCAACATTTTCATTTTCATTTTCAAGCTATGAATGTGCAACTGTTTGTTTATTTTGTTGACCATTGACCGAAGAATAATAAACTAAAAAAAAACCCAAAATAAAGACTCGACATAAATATAAATTCAATCAGATCAGAAACATTGGAGGCAACGGGATTCAAAGCCGATGCTAATCGCCTATAGGAAATACATGGGTACGGCTAGTCGCTACTATTAGCAAACAGATTCACTTACCAACTCGGCTTAATATCTTATCATCGACACACTCTCTCGTCGCAACACGTCCCTGATGTTCGGCACCTACAAGTTTACAATTAGTTGTAAAATGTTGGACGGTTGTTTTTACAATATGCAAGCAAACGACAACTTTAAAACATACCGGCTTCATCCAGGCCTGGCAGCCATCTTGGAATGCTAGATTTTATAGAGCGTGATTGGCTGCAGCGGGTCACGTGAGCACCGTGCGGGGGGGAGGAGGGACCCTCTTGTCACGTGTCACGTAACTTCAGTATTCGCATCCTTTAAGTGTCTTTGGCGCCACGCAGCAGACCAGACGCGTTTTTTGGAAAACATTTGGTCTTTTGAGAATGGATCACCCGCAGGTACTTAATTTGCAATTCTCTCTTTCTTTCTTTCGAACAACACACTTAAGTGTGTAGGTAACACACGGACGTTAGGAGAACGTCCATTTTGTCTTGAGAATAGAACACCCGCAAATTTGCAATTCTCTCTTTCTTTCTTTCGAACAACACACTTAAGTGTGTAGGTAACACGCGAACGTTAGGAGAACGTCCATTTTGTCTTGAGAATAGAACCGCAGGCTTTGCAATTCTCTCTTTCTTTCTTTCGAACAACACACTTAAGTGTGTAGGTAACACGCGGACGTTAGGAGAACGTCCATTTTGTCTTGAGAATAGAACACCCGCAAATTTGCAATTCTCTCTTTCTTTCTTTCGAACAACACACTTAAGTGTGTAGGTAACACGCGAACGTTAGGAGAACGTCCATTTTGTCTTGAGAATAGAACCGCAGGCTTTGCAATTCTCTCTTTCTTTCTTTCGAACAACACACTTAAGTGTGTAGGTAACACGCGAACGTTAGGAGAACGTCCATTTTGTCTTGAGAATAGAACACCCGCAGGTAATTATAATACAATAGAAATGGAATGCAGTGGTTTTTACGTCTGTTTTTGTGCTAACGTCTGTTTTTGTGCTATATTGTCAGGACTAACACTCAAACACAAAATTCAACAATAATTCTTTATTAGTGATAATTATAATACAATAGAAATGGAATGCAGTGGTATTTACGTCTGTTTTTGTGCTATATTGTCAGGACTAATTACATCATAATACATCACACAATTTCAAATCATTTCATTTTACAGTAGGAAGAAGCAAAGCGTATGTACGGTAATCCTATCCAGGGACGTGCACATGATTAAAGAGGGGCAGGGGCTCAAAGTCAGAAAAGGGCAGGACATTTTTTTTTGGTCCTTTACACAATATGGAAATTAATGTAAAATTAAAATTGCTAATAGGAAGCTAACTACTTGTAAAAGTGATTGCCATTTCTTTTGTGTCAACAAATTATTGTTATAATGAGTTAATTCACATTATCATAGTCTTGGAAGACATGAAAAGCAACAAAACACTGGTTTATTATTAGACACAGTGCATTTTATTTTGAAAATTAACCCGGTGTTTTATTTTGTATTTTGTACACTACTTCCTGTCCCGCACGATCCGCTCTGCTCTGTGCGGACTTGATGTGCGGTGCTCAATGGGGCAGGGCCGACATCCGGGCAACTGAGCTACATACGGGTTCTTCGAGCCATAGCAACCTGACTGGCGTTGAAAACAAACCGTCGCCATTACTCTTTAACCTGTCGACCTGCGCTGATTAAACCCGGCATTCTGCCTCCAAAATGCCCAAAAACTGTGTTGTTTTTGGTTGTGCAAACCACAACTGGAAACAGGGAAAACAAAGGTGGTATTTTGTTCTGCCAAAGCGTGCTAAAAGCCCACAGAGACGAGACAAATGGCTCGCAGCTTTACACCGGGAAAACGAGGACGGTTCTCACTGGAGTCCCCCAAAATCCCGGGTCGTGTGTTCGGATCACTTCGTTTCTGGTAAATATAAGGAACAAAAATCCACCTTCTTAACCACAACTTGGTCCATGCTAATGTTGAACCCGTTGAATTTTTACTGAATAACGTTCGACAGCTGAAGTTGTTGTTGTTGCACAACAATAACATACGGTATAAAGGCTATTTCCAGTCATTCAGCAAATAATAAATCATAATACTGAACTGAATTTGAATGAGCTCTCTACAGATATAATCAATGTACAGATACTGGTAGCCACCGTGTCATCCTTATTATCATTTATCAACATACCTTGGGTGATTTAACCATTTATTCGTTATATAACAACCGAAGCGAACAACCGACCTGGTGCGCTTGTGACTCAGTGGCCTAGTGGTTAGAGTGTCCGCCCTGAGATCGGTAGGTTGTGAGTTCAAACCCCGGCCGAGTCATACCAAAGACTATAAAAATGGGACCCATTACCTCCCTGCTTGGCACTCAGCATCAAGGGTTGGAATTGGGGGTTAAATCACCAAAATGATTCCCGGGCGCGGCCACCGCTGCTGCCCACTGCTCCCCTCACCTCCCAGGGGGTGATCAAGGGTGATGGGTCAAATGCAGAGAATAATCTCGCCACACCTAGTGTGTGTGTGACAATCATTGGTACTTTAACTTTTAGACATAAAGATTTCCAAATTCCATGTCCGGCCATTGTGTAGGATTATCAGTCCACGCATCTGCTGGAAGGCGGTAAGGGCAGTCGTTTAATCCAACTACAGAACATTTTAACTCGTATCTTAACCTAGCCTCACTGGAAAGACTATTTACATAATCATACGCCATTTAGAACAGTTTAAAATGCCGTGAAACCTCGTTAAATGCCTTTTCTGTCAATGCTGTGTTCGCTGTGAGCTGGTTTGTTTTCAACCAATTCAATATGGCGACCGCGTTGCTAGGGGATTGGAGGGCGGAAGTGACGTAGGTCCGCCCTCGCCCATTGATGCGCCGTGCTCCGACGTCCGGCAAAAACAGAAGCTGGCACACTGAATACTAGAATAATACAGCGTGTTTCTGAAATATTACCCATATTAGATGCTGAATAAGTGGACGGCGACTAGACCATAACTCACAGGTTCAAGTTGCTCCACTGTCACGTCTCCTCACGGGCGCAGTTGGCTCTCTCTCCTCTCACTTACTCACTCACTCGCCCTCTCTCTCTCTTTCTGGCGGAAGTGGCAGGCTTAAACAACCCGGTATTACAAGAAAACGTGGAGTTTTTGTACCGCTGGTTTTTTTGTTTGTTTTTTTTACATCCTTGACAGGAATTTATTACTGTTGTTTAAAGAAGAAGAAAAAAAGAGAAAAAGCACACACAGGCAGAGGGCACTTTTTAAGACGAGGCAAAAAAGGGCAGGGGCTCAAGCACCCATAGGGCCCTATGTGTGCACGTGCCTGATCCTATCCCTTTCCCACTTCAAAGCGTTTACAAATATATAGAATCATTTACTGACCTTTTTATATAACAAAATAACATATATGAATTAGTGTACAACAGTTTTGTAATATGTAATTAATTCATGAACGGGGCTTTATATTAAGCCCGGTCAGAATAACGTCATTTATTCTTGTGTACTGTTCCAGTTCGTCCACTCGGTCCGTTATTTGTTCTATTTGTACATTTTTTGCGTCATTCTCGACTCGTAGAATTTTGACCTCCTCCACCAGCTGCATAATTGTCTGTTGGTACTGCTTAATGGCTGATACCTCTGCTGTTCAAAATTCAAGCCATCTCCTTATCTCCTCACCTTCATCAGGAGAGAGCACCTTCTTTGGCCCCATGTTGATCTTGGCTGTCGCAGGTGTTCACTGCCTTCGGCCTAGGCTGTCCCCGGTCCCGATAGATGTCGTCTAATGCCCAAGATCTTTGATGGGATCCCGTCTGGCCTGGCAAGCCTCGCTCTAGCCTCTCTCGCGCTAGCCTCGCCGTTGTCACCGCGATGTGGTCCCGCTGCTGCCAGCCGCCAGCTGGGCCTCTCCAAGATCTTTGATGGGATCCCGTCTGGCCTGGCAAGCCTCGCTCTAGCCTCTCTCGCGCTAGCCTCGCCGTTGTCACCGCGATGTGGTCCCGCTGCTGCCAGCCGCCAGCTGGGCCTCTCCCTCGTCGCTCTGCTGCCGTCACACGCCGCCGCCGCCAACTGCCGGTCCCGTTTTGATTGATTGGTGAAGGTGAAGGTGGTTGACGCAAGGGGCGGGGCGGTGGTGCGGCGGTGACCTTAGAGATGTATCGGGCCCTTCACAAAACATCCACATCCGCCCTGCAGCTGAGCTTTGAACCGGGGGTGTGAGGGCCTGGATAACGAGAGAAGGCAGCGATGCGGCTGCTTCCCCATCAACGACACCGTACAGCACTGGTAGCGCGTTATTACCAACCTCTGTTTATAAAGCAAGTTTGAGTATCACTGGCAAATGTTCACCTAGTCGCATATATGTGTCCTCTTTTTGGGATTTCACAATATGGTCAGCCTAATGTAACCGAGGGTTTATATAAGTCGCCTATACTGTGTGTGTGTGTGTGTGTGTGTGTGTGTGTGTGTGTGTGTGTGTGTGTGTGTGTGTGTGTGTTGAACAGGACATTCAGCAATTGTTGGAAAACTTGCCGCCAGACCAGCGGGAACGACTGGAGGAGTACTACTGTGAAAAGGAAAGGGCCATATTCCTCGAACGTCAAGGTACCGCAAAGGCCCTTCAGGATGCCGCAAAGGCCCTTCAGGATGCCGGAAAGGCCCGGCGGGATGCCGGAAAGGCCCGTCAGGATGCCGGAAAGGCCCTTCAGGATGCCGGAAAGGCCCTTCAGGATGCCGGAAAGGCGCGAGAAGAGCTTGCCCAGAACCAATGTAAGGAAGGTAGATTCTACAAACCCCGTTTCCATATGAGTTGGGAAATTGTGTTAGATGTAAATATAAACGGAATACAATGATTTGCAAATCCTTTTCAACCTATATTCAGTTGAATATGCTACAAAGACAACATATTTGATGTTCAAACTCATAAACTTTTTTTTTTTTTTTTTTGCAAATGATAATTAACTTAGAATTTCATGGCTGCAACACATGCCAAAGTAGTTGGGAAAGGGCATGTTCACCACTGTGTTACATGGCCTTTCCTTTTAACAACACTCAGTAAACGTGAGGAGACACATTTGTGAAGCTTCTCAGGTGGAATTCTTTCCCATTCTTGCTTGATGTACAGCTTAAGTTGTTCAACAGTCCGGGGGTCTCCGTTGTGCTATTTTAGGCTCCATAATGCGCCACACATTTTCAATGGGAGACAGGTCTGGACTACAGGCAGGCCAGTCTAGTACCCGCACTCTTTTACTATGAAGCCACGTTGATGTAACACGTGGCTTGGCATTGTCTTGCTGAAATAAGCAGGGGCGTCCATGATAACGTTGCTTGGGTGGCAACATATGTTGCTCCAAAACCTGTATGTACGTTTCAGCATTAATGGCGCCTTCACAGATGTGTAAGTTACCCATGTCTTGGGCACTAATACACCCCCATACCATCACACATGCTGCCTTTTACACTTTGCGCCTATAACAATCCGGATGGTTCTTTTCCTCTTTGGTCCGGAGGACACGACGTCCACAGTTTTTAAAAACAATTTGAAATGTGGACTCGTCAGACCACAGAACACGTTTCCACTTTAATCAGTTCATCTTAGATGAGCTCAGGCCCAGCGAAGCCGACGGAGTTTCTGGGTGTTGTTGATAAACGGTTTTCGCCTTGCATAGGAGAGTTTTAACTTGCACTTACAGATGTAGCGACCAACTGTAGTTACTGACAGTGGGTTTCTGAAGTGTTCCTGAGCCCATGTGGTGATATCCCTTACACACTGATGTCGCTTGTTGATGCAGTACAGCCTGAGGGATGGAAGGTCACGGGCTTAGCTGCTTACGTGCGGTGATTTCTCCAGATCCTCTGAACCCTTTGATGATATTACGGATCGTAGATGGTGAAATCCCTAAATTCCTTGCAATAGCTGGTTGAGAAAGGTTTTTCTTAAACTGTTCAACAATTTGCTCACGCATTTGTTGACAAAGTGGTGACCCTCGCCCCATCCTTGTTTGTGAATGACTGAGCATTTCAAGGAATCTACTTTTATACCCAATCATGGCACCCACCTGTTCCCAATTAGCCTGCACACCTGTGGGATGTTCCAAATAAGTGTTTGATGAGCATTCCTCAACGTTTTCAGTATTTATTGCCACCTTTCCCAACTTCTTTGTCACGTGTTGCTGCCATCAAATTCTAAAGTTAATGATTATTTGCAAAAAAAAAAATGTTTATCAGTTTGAACATCAAATATGTTGTCTTTGTAGCATATTCAACTGAATATGGCTTGAAAATGATTTGCAAATCATTGTATTACGTTGATATTTACATCTAACACAATTTCCCACCTCGTATGGAAACGGGGTTTGTACCATCTGACATTATAATATTGTTTTTTTAATTTAAGCCCTCTCTTGCAGTGAAGTCCCTGAACACAATCCAAGCCCTTCAAGTTGAGAACAGAGCTCTCAAGAGAAGAGGTATGAAAAGTCAACATCAGCTCCTTGAGTAGCCTGACAATGAACTGTTTCATTTGTAACCTGTATCTTACCTTCACTGTAACTTGTATTTCTGTGTCTTACCAAACACAACTTGGAAAATGCCAACAGTCGCCCGCGATGTCGGTGAAGGGATCGTGGCCCCCGATGTCGGCGAAGGGATCGTGGCCCCCGATGTCGGCGAAGGGATCGTGGCCCCCGATGTCGGCGAAGGGATCGTGGCCCGCGATGTCGGCGAAGGGATCGTGGCCCGCGATGTCGGCGAAGGGATCGTGGCCCGCGATGTCGGCGAAGGGATCGTGGCCCGCGATGTCGGCGAAGGGATCGTGGCCCGCGATGTCGGCGAAGGGATCGTGGCCCGCGATGTCGGCGAAGGGATCGTGGCCCGCGATGTCGGCGAAGGGATCGTGGCCCGCGATGTCGGCGAAGGGATCGTGGCCCGCGATGTCGGCGAAGGGATCGTGGCCCGCGATGTCGGCGAAGGGATCGTGGCCCGCGATGTCGGCGAAGGGATCGTGGCCCGCGATGTCGGCGAAGGGATCGTGGCCCGCGATGTCGGCGAAGGGATCGTGGCCCGCGATGGCGGCGAAGGGATCGTGGCCCGCGATGGCGGCGAAGGGATCGTGGCCCGCGATGGCGGCGAAGGGATCGTGGCCCGCGATGTTGGCGGCGAAGGGATCGTGGCCCGCGATGTTGGCGGCGAAGGGATCGTGGCCCGCGATGGCGGCGAAGGGATCGTGGCCCGCGATGTTGGCGGCGAAGGGATCGTGGCCCGCGATGGCGGCGAAGGGATCGTGGCCCGCGATGTCGGTGAAGGGATCGTGGCCCCCGATGTCGGTGAAGGGATCGTGGCCCGCGATGTCGGCGAAGGGATCGTGGCCCGCGATGGCGGCGAAGGGATCGTGGCCCGCGATGGCGGCGAAGGGATCGTGGCCCGCGATGGCGGCGAAGGGATCGTGGCCCGCGATGGCGGTGAAGGGATCGTGGCCCCCGATGTCGGTGAAGGGATCGTGGCCCGTGATGTCGGTGAAGGGATCGTGGCCCGTGATGGCGGTGAAGGGATCGTGGCCCGTGATGGCGGTGAAGGGATCGTAGAGGATCCCGGTGATGAGGCACCGGCGGCCAAAAGGGCCAGACGAAGCCCCTCCATATAAGGTAGCAGGATTAACACACACAACTCTACTGACACATACACATTTTTTTGTACATCTCACTCCTTCTGATTGTCATCTTTTTTCCAGGCGGTACCATGGGCTCAGCGCTGCGGAGTGGTACCATGTGGCACCATGTGGTACCATGGGTTGAGTGCTGCTGCTGTCCCACTTCAATAAAAAATTGATTGACAAATGCTTGGTTGCTTTTTATCAATTTTATGCTTTTATGGGGATTGGCCCCTCCCACCTGCGAAGACATGCACCTGTCTTGCCCAAGGACACGACGGCAGTGACTAGGATGGTGGAAGTGGGGATTGAACCTGGAGCCCTCAAGTTGCTGGCACGGCCGCTCTACCACCCGAGCTATACCGCTGTTTTCACTGCTGGACTCTAGAAAGAGGTTCCGCAGCCTCCGAAGCACAACCTCCAGGTTGTGTAACAGCTTCTTCCCTCAGGCCGTAAGACTCTTGAACGCGTCATAATTAAATGATCCCCTCAACTCCCCCCAAAATGGATTAACTCGCTGCACACTGTAAGAATGTTCACCGTTTAAATACAGTAACCTACTGGCAGCTAATGGTTCCAGTACAAAACTGTTTTTCTACAGCACACATACTGTGATTTATCACTACAGTTTATTACTGTAAAAGGTATCACAGTACTATGCTGTATCAAATATACGCTTCACAGCATAATACTGTCATCTGTTTAGCGGCATTACACTGTTATTTTAGTGTAATATCCATGAACAGTTAATTACAGTCAAATAATTGTAAGCACTTTAGACTGAGCTTTACAGTATAATGCCACTAGAAGTTCATGAGTTGAACTTTTAATTTTTCAAAATCAAAACCCCTGTAATCTGCTGGCATAAAAATGACTGGAGAAATGGCCTTGCAAGTTTAAGCTTTTATTAACCAATTATTTTAATTATCTACATTCAGCTCGCTACTCGCTACTCATTTTGATCGATCTGTTAATGCACGCTTTGTTTGTTTTGGTCTGTCAGACAGACCTTCAAAGTGCCTGCCTTACTGGTGACGTTTCACTTTGTTCCACCAATCAGATGCAGTCACTGGTGACGTTGGACCAATCAAACAGAGCCAGGTGGTCACATGACCTGACTTAAACAAGTTGAAAAACTTATTGGGGTGTTACCATTTAGTGGTCAATTGTACGGAATATGTACTGTACTGTGCAATCTACTAATAAAAGTTCCAATCAATCAATCAAAAGTGTGAGGGAAAAAAGATACTTGTTTTATTTCAACCGTACCGTCAAAAGCCTCAAGACTGACCGCACATGAGGACGTTCCTGTCTTCACAATAAAAGTGCCGCGCCATCGCGCCTGCGCTTTCAAAACAGAGTCTCTGAAAGCCAGCGCAAACAAGCTAGCAAGCTACGGAGTTTGACGCCAATATATTTCTTGCAAAGTGTATAAAAACGAATATGGAAGCTGGACAAATAGGATGCCAAAAACCAACCACTTTCATGTGGTATTGGACAGAAAGGAGGAACTTTTCTTCTCCTCCATTTGAAAACGTGGACGTTATCATCACGACTGTCTGATTACAATCAATGCAAGTCATCAGAATCAGGTAATACACCAACTTATATTCTAGTCTTCATGAAAGAAAGGAATCTATATGTGTTAAACATGCATGTATATTCATTAAAACACCTTTAACATGTAAACAAAAACAGCAAAATAACTACTTATAAATTATATACTGTATATATCAATGTATATGTATGTATGTATGTATATATATATATATATATATATATATATATATGATATGAGTGTGTATGTTACTCATCAGTTACTCAGTACTTGAGTAGTTTTTTCACAACATACTTTTTACTTTTACTCAAGTAAATATTTGGGTGACTACTCCTTACTTTTACTTGAGTAATAAATCTCTAAAGTAACAGTACTCTTACTTGAGTACCATTTCTGGCTACTCTACCCACCTCTGTCTAAAACCCATTAAGACGAATTCAGAGAGGAAGACAATGCTAAAGCCTCCCCAATCCCTCTCTCTATTTATGTGTTTTCTCTCCATCTACGGGACCGTGTATTTACGCTGATGTTTCCTGCTTTCACCCATTTAACATATCGTTACCTGCTCATTACCTATCTTCTCTGCATCCTGGGGTCACACTGGTGCTTCCTGCCTTTACCCATTCAACATATCTTTACCTGCATGTTACCTACCTTCTCTGCATAGTGTGGTCACGCTGGTGCTTTCTGCCTTTACCTATTCAACATATCTTTACCTGCACATTACCTACCTTCTCTGTATCCTGGAGTCTAGCTGGTGTTTCCTGCCTTTACCCATTCAGCATATCTTTACCTGCACATTACCTACCTTCCCTGCATCCTGGGGTCACACTGCTGCTTCTTTCTTTCACCATACAACATACACATTACCTACCTTGTCTGCATTGCCTCGACCACACCTGCGCTTCCTTCTTTCACCCATTCAACATATCTTCACCCGCACATTACCTACCTTCTCCGTTACCTGCTCATTACCTACCTTGTCTGCATTGCCTCGACCACACCTGCGCTTCCTTCTTTCACCCATTCAACATACCTTTACCCGCACATGACCTACCTTCTCCGTTACCTGCTCATTACCTATCTTCTCTGCATCCTGGGGTCACACTGGTGCTTCCTGCCTTTACCCATTCAACATATCTTTACCTGCACATTACCTACCTTCTCTGCACAGTGTGGTCACGCTGGTGCTTTCTGCCTTTACCCATTCAACATATCTTTGCCTGCACATTACCTACCTTCTCTGTATCCTGAAGTCTAGCTGGTGTTTCCTGCCTTTACCCATTCGACATATCTTTGCCTGCACATTACCTACCGTCTCTGTATCCTGGAGTCTAGCTGGTGTTTCCTGCCTTTACCCATTCAACATATCTTTGCCTGCACATTACCTACCGTCTCTGTATCCTGGAGTCTAGCTGGTGTTTCCTGCCTTTACCCATTCGACATATCTTTACCTGCACATTACCTACCTTCTCTGTATCCTGGAGTCTAACTGGTGTTTCCTGCCTTTACCCATTCAGCATATATTTACCTGCACATTACCTACCTTCCCTGCATCCTGGGGTCACACTGGTGCTTCTTTCTTTCACCATACAACATACACATTACCTACCTTGTCTGCATTGCCTCGACCACACCTGCGCTTCCTTCTTTCACCCATTCAACATATCTTCACCCGCACATTACCTACCTTCTCCGTTACCTGCTCATTACCTACCTTGTCTGCATTGCCTCGACCACACCTGCGCTTCCTTCTTTCACCCATTCAACATACCTTTACCCGCACATGACCTACCTTCTCCGTTACCTGCTCATTACCTATCTTCTCTGCATCCTGGGGTCACACTGGTGCTTCCTGCCTTTACCCATTCAACATATCTTTACCTGCACATTACCTACCTTCTCTGCACAGTGTGGTCACGCTGGTGCTTTCTGCCTTTACCCATTCAACATATCTTTGCCTGCACATTACCTACCTTCTCTGTATCCTGAAGTCTAGCTGGTGTTTCCTGCCTTTACCCATTCGACATATCTTTGCCTGCACATTACCTACCGTCTCTGTATCCTGGAGTCTAGCTGGTGTTTCCTGCCTTTACCCATTCAACATATCTTTGCCTGCACATTACCTACCGTCTCTGTATCCTGGAGTCTAGCTGGTGTTTCCTGCCTTTACCCATTCGACATATCTTTACCTGCACATTACCTACCTTCTCTGTATCCTGGAGTCTAACTGGTGTTTCCTGCCTTTACCCATTCAGCATATATTTACCTGCACATTACCTACCTTCCCTGCATCCTGGGGTCACACTGGTGCTTCTTTCTTTCACCATACAACATACACATTACCTACCTTGTCTGCATTGCCTCGACCACACCTGCGCTTCCTTCTTTCACCCATTCAACATACCTTCACCCGCACATTACCTACCTTCTCTACATAGTGGGGTCACGCTGGTGCTTCCTGCCTTTACCCATTCAACACATCTTCACCCGCACATTACCTACTTGCTCTGCATCCTCGGGTCACGCTGGTGCTTCCTGCCATCACCCAGTCAACATATCTTTACCTGCAAATGACCTACTTTTCCTGCATCCTGGGGTCAAACAGGTGCTTCCTTTGACCCAGTCAACATGCCTTTACCTGCACATTACCTACCTTCTCTGTATCCTAGAGTCAAACTGGTGCTTCGGTCCACAAAGGAACAGAAGAGTCATTGATTTAAGGCACAAACTTGGGGAAATGACAAGTCAAATTCCTGAACAGAGGTGAGAAAAGGGACAAAATATCCCAACAGTATCAAGGGGATTTACCTTTGAACAAATTCCAATGTCCGAGCACCTTCCTCTTGGTATTCCAAGTTGAACACATAGTAGGTGGCAAGAAGGGCAGCAAGCCCTGAGATGAAGCTAGGTTGGACGCCTTCGCAGATGACATCACCTTCCATGCTGATCATCCAACGTTTTATTGTGACTTTGTCACCAGCAACTGGTACAGTCAAGAAATGTAGTTTATGTTCCTAAACAGTATCCAATATGGGTAGCATTTTAAAGGTACCGTATTTGGAATGGCCACCTCACTCGCTCTCTCTTTACTCTGTTTACATGTAGTCTCCTAAGGCAGTGGTTCTCAAATCGGGGTACGCGTACCCCTGGGGGTACTTGAAGGTATGCCAAGGGGTACGTTAGATTTTTTTTAAATATTCTAAAAATAGCAACAATTCAAAAATCCTTTATAAATACATTTATTGAATAATACTTGGACAAAATATGAATGTAAGTTCATAAACTGAACATCAAATCAAGTAGGCTATTCTATTCATTACCACAAAGCCAGAGTTTCCCCCATGCCATGATGGTTTGACCCTACCTGGCGGTGCCACACAGCACCAACTGCCAATCAACTATCCATGTAGAAAACAATGGAGGCTTGGTTCAAGCGGAGCAGTAATGCAGCTGAGACATGTGGACATGTTCCATAAATATTGATGTTAAACATTTCTTTTTTTGTGCAGAAATGTTGAGAATGACGTTGATGAATCCAGATGGATCTCTATTACAATCCCCAAAGAGGGCACTTTAAGTTGATGATTACTTCCATGTGTAGACATCTTTATTTATAATTGAATCACTTGTTTATTTTTCAACAAGTGTTTAGTTATTTTTATATCTTTTTTTCCAAATAGTTCAAGAAAGACCACTACAAATATATACAATTTAATAAATCAGAAACTGATGACATAGTGCTGTATTTTACTTCTTTATCTCTTTTTTTCCAACCAAAAATGCTTTGCTCTGATTACGGGGTACTTGAATGAAAAAAAATGTTCACAGGGGGTACATGACTGAAAAAAGGTTGAGAACCGCTGCCTTAGGACAGTGGTTCTCAACCTTTTTTCAGTGCTGTGAACATTTTTTTTAAATTCAAGTACCACGTAATCAGAGCAAAGCATTGTGACTTGGATTTGCTATTGAGCAAGTCAAACTTGGTTCAGTGTAGCCGTAGCGCTTCCTTGACACGTGCGATGTGAAAGTAGACTTGACTGTAAATCTTTTTTCACATTGACTGAAGGGGCACGTAACTGTCCTACCTTCGGTAATATGACTTTTCAAATGCAGGAGAAGGCCCCGTATATCATCGCACTTCGCGCTACATGAGACAATATTACAAGGTAAACCTTCTGCGCTATACAGATCAGTCCTACTCTTGCCATATTTATGACGACGGCTGTGAGTTTTGAAGGTTGAGAAGTTGGAAAAAACTCTTGTGCATTTAGGGAAAGCACAAATAAACCATGCATTAGGCATACAACTATGACTTCGCACAGTGTTGGGTTAGTTACTGAAAACCAGTAACTAGTTACAGTTACTAGTTACTTTATTTCAAAAGTAACTGAGTTACTAACTCAGTTACTTACACCAAAAAGTAATGCGTTACTGTGAAAAGTAACTATTTAGTTACTTATTTTTTTCTCCTTTTTTTAAGGCTCCCATTAATGTCCTTTTAGCCTTCATTTCAGTACTGTTATTGCACTGGACAATAATACAATGTGTTGATCAACTTGACTGAACTCTGCTAAGCAATGTGCTCTACATACAACACACAAAGACAAAGATATGTTACAAAGGGCCAATTTATTTCAGGCCACAACAAATTGACAAAACTATTTTAAATAGCTGCAACATAACATACATAACTAACAAACCACATAATAACAACATAGCTGTAAAGCTGGCTTCACCCAAGGAAGGCACACATGACATACACAAAGCCTAATCAGGCATTTTTTTTCTCTCAAGGAATTGTGAAATAAAATCATGTATTCAGGAGATCAACACTGTAGTGAAGCCCAGAAGACTCTACACATTTCCCCAGTTTTAGTTTAGAGAAAATGAAAGATTGGCCTGGCCCACTAGCATCCCTCTTTATGTTTGTGAACTTTATAGTCTATACATTTAGAGTGATGTGATAATCAAACACCCTAGAAGTCTAGAATGAAATAGTATATAAGAGAATTGACAGAGTGTACCTTCAATGATGAGCAGAGGCAGAGTTTGGAGTGTTTTCTTTAGCTCGCTTTCCATGTTTATGTACTCACTGTCCAGGTACTTGGAACATGTTTTCTGTGCCATTTGTTGTTTGATGCCGGTATCATGCTATTTAGCTGCCAGAAAACGGGTGACTCCACTGTAGAAATAGCCTGCATGTCTTCTAGCACATACGCTGCAATGGCTCTATCAATGTTGTCCTGGCTAGCATTGCCTCCGTTAAAATCCTTAGGTGGAGGTGAAGTGGCATTGGAGTCTGTGTCTCTCTTTACTAGCTTCATCGAAGCATGTTGCTTATGTGGCGTGGCAAAGTTGGGAGAGTGGCCGTGCCAGCAATCTGAGGGTTACTGGTTCAATCCCCACCTTCTACCATCCTAGTCACGTCCGTTGTGTCCTTGAGCAAGACACTTCACCCTTGCTCCTGATGGGTCCTGGTTAGTGCCTTGCATGGCAGCTCCCTCCATCAGTGTGTGAATGTGTGTGTGAATGGGTGAATGTGGAAATGGTGTCAAAGCGCTTTGAGTTCCTGAAAAAGGTAGAAAAGCTATACAAGTATAACCCATTTACATTTATGTAGCTGTTTCAGCAGATTTGAATTGCTGTTTTGGGCAGTATTCCCGGGTGCGGTCACTGTTGCTACTCACTGCTCCCCTCACCTCCCAGGGGGTGATCAAGGGTGATGGGTCAAATGCAGAGAATAATTTCACCACACCTAGTGTGTGTGTGACAATCATTGGCACTTTAACTTTAAGTAGATGGGATCTTTGATCCAAGACACAACTTACATTTAACTAAAATGTTATTTTCTTTGTGCTCGACAAAAGAAAAGTAGTGACAATGTCTCCATGTAACTCGACTTCTGGCTTCGCCATGATGTCTTTTTAGTTGTTATGAGAGTAGCGTGTGTGTGTGTGTGTGTGTGTGTGTGTGTGTGTGTGTGTGTGTGTGTGTGTGTGTGTGTGTGCCCTTTAAGATATGACAGCATGTGAGGTGAGTGACGTCAGTGAGTGAGTGGGCGAGAGAGGTGAGGGAGCGCAACAGTGAGTGCGTGCAGGTGCTCTAGCTTGGTGGATGGCTGCGTGCAAGACACCAATAAAGTCACAAAATTGCAACAAACCGCCGGCCTCGTCATTCACCCTCGAGTCCGGAGCTGTAAAGACCCACTGCCGGGTAAAGTGAAGGGTGTTAGCCCCGAAGTACATAGGCCCTGGAGGAACGTCTCCCCTGCGCTCCGCTCCTCGGTCGAGGAAAGCACGCCTTTTGTTTTCCTTGTGAGACAGAAGGACGACACTTCTTCTGTTTCTAGCCGATAGTACATTAAAAAATAACGTAAAATAACGCAGTAACGCATCATGTAGTAACGGTAACTGAGTTACTGGATATAAAAAAATAACGCGTTAGATTACTAGTTACCGCCGAAACTAACGGCGTTACAGTAACGCGTTAGTCCCAACACTGACTTCGCATGTGTCTAACATACGCAAATACATTGCTGCAAGTCATAGCACATTTGTTGCAAGTTATCTTCTTTTTGAGATGACTATGACATTATGATCACTATGACAAAAATGAAGAAAACTTAGCTCGCTAGCATGCGGCGGTACATGTGGTCAACGATAGTGTCTGTGATGCTGACTGTGACGCTTTGTCATTTCGGACTTTATAAATATATATATATAAAGCAATTGGGCTTCACGGTGGCAGAGGGGTTAGTGCATCTGCCTCACAATACAAAGGTCCTGAGTAGTCTTGGGTTCAATTCCGGGCTCGGGATCTTTCTGTGTGGAGTTTGCATGTTCTCCCCGTGACTGCGTGGGTTCCCTCCGGGTACTCCGGCTTCCTCCCACCTCCAAAGACATGCACCTGGGGATAAGTTGATTGGCAACACTAAATGGTCCCTAGTGTGTGAATGTTGTCTGTCTATCTGTGTTGGCCCTGTGATGAGGTGGCGACTTGTCCAGGGTGTACCCCGCCTTCCGCCCGATTGTAACTGAGATAGGCTCCAGCGCCCCCCGCGACCCCAAAGGGAATAAGCGGTAGAAAATGGATGGATGGATGGATATCAAGCAATTCAAACAGAAAATGACACATGAAGGTACAAGTGACTCTTACCTTGTTATCAAAAACACACCATGCAGTAGGATGGATTTAGCTGCGGCGGCCAGGTGAAATGAAGATCGGTTGGACGAATTGTGGGCGGACCCAAGAAACAAGTCTGAAAAATACTGAATTATACTGTAGTTTTACAGTAACTTACTGCTGGTCGATATTTTTTGTAAAATGCAACACAATTTACAGTACTTAACTGCATTTAAGAAGAACAGTATATAACTGTCATTTTTTTTTGTATTTTTACAGTAATTGTTTACAGTGTGGAATAAAAAAGACAATATAACATACATCCATAAACGTGGACGCATGTGAAAAAGTGCAATATATTTATCTGTACAGTAATCTATTTCTTTATATATATTTAAGTCTAAGTCGAAGTCTAAGACTCGCCAGTAGAAGGCAGCAGATCTCTGTCCCAAAGACTTGCTTCAAAGCACGGATCACTTGCAGGAGTCACCGCGTGTCCACGCAAAAAAACACCAGCTTCTTGCGTGGCTTCATTCCACGGAGGACCACAAAAGCACTTAGTTGCCATGACGACACCTCTGTCCACTAACAGATGTTGTCTTTTCTCCAGGCTTTTTATAGCAGCTGCTGCTACTTAAAAGAATCCACTTGGGAAAGTCATTAGTGTGCAGACCTGACCAGGGACTGGACCTGGACCTGGATTGTACACATATTGTGTGTGTGTGTGTGTGTGTGTGCGTGCGCTGCAGGCTTATGTCAACATGTTGGTGGAGAAAACGTCAGTAAAGAAGAATTGAAGCACCAGCAGCTTTGCAGCTCATGAATATGAAGCGAGACACTTTGGTGGCATTAGCTGCCATTTATGCACAGGTGCATGCTTCTTTCATTTGCTTCTGCACCTGCCAGAGACCAAGAAAAGGAAACAACAAGAGGTAAATTTGCCAGTTGACAGCAGGGTTGCACGGTATACCGGTACTAATATAGTACCACAGTACTAATGAATCATATTCAGTACTATACCGCCTCTAAAAAGTACTGCCCCCCCCTTTAATGGGCATGACGGCACGTCGTGACATTGCTGGCTTTACTAGCAGAGGAGCATGTTCGGCAGCGAACACACACAGAGTACTTACAAGCAGACACAGTGTGTAGACAGAAAAGGGAGAATGGGCGCATTTTGGTGTAAAAAGTAAAGATAAAGGTGAAGTTATAACACTGAAACACACTCAGGAAGAGCTGCTTTAAGACATGCAGCTAACATCCATCCACAGTGTTTTATCTGCTTCTAAATCACTAATCCTGGCCTCCATGGTGACAAATAAAGTAAGTTTCTTACAAGTATCATTATCACTGGAGGACGAGGAATAGCTAAACATGCTTCACTACACACCGTAGGAGGATACAATAGCTCATCGGCGTCACAATGTAAACAAATGCCATGGGTGGATCCACACCTGACATCCACTGTAACGATACCAAGTACAGGAGCGTAGCTAGCCGATACTACTATGATTACATCGATATTTTTTATCATCACAAAGTCTTTCTTCCTTTTTTGAAAATGTTTTTATGTTTATACAGTCAGTAAATATGTCCCTGGACACACGAGGACTTTGAATATGACCAATGTATGATCCTGTAACTACTTGGTATCACATCCATACCTAAATGTGTGGTATCATCCTAAACTAATGTCAAGTATCAAAGAAGAGAAGACTAAGTGATTATTACATTTGAACAGAAGTGTAGATAGAACATGTTCAAAGAGAAAATAAGCAGATATTAAGAGTAAATGAACAAGTGGATTAATAATCCATTTTTACAGTTTGTCCCTCATAATGTGTATAAAATAATAAATGACACAATATGTTACTGCATACGTCAGCAGCAGTGACGTGCGGTGAGGTTGATGGCTGCTGAGGCACTGACTGTTGTGTTTAGACTAAAGAGGTGACGGCTCAGACACCAGGGGGCAGTATATACAATCATTTATTATATATAATAATAAACAATACAACTAAACTATAGAAATAGAGTGTGTGACTAAAATACAAGAGTGTGTGTGTGGTAAGACTATGTGTGTAGATATCTGAAGTGTGTTACCAAGTGTTGATGAGAAAAAAGGCAGACAAGTCCAAAGAGGGCAAGGCAAAAGGGGTCCAAGATCAGCGAGGGGTCCGTGGGGCAGAGAGAGACGTCAGAGTCCAGGGGCGAGTGAGGAGTCGGGAAACGAAGAAGGCAGTCCAAAAACACCGGGGAAACAACGGGAGATCTCGAGGAGGGAAGACTCGGGAAGGCACTGCGGAAGAGCAACAGACGTCAGAATCACGGAGGGAAAAACAACACAGTAAGAGCGCATAAGGCTTACGGTACACCATGAGAAAACTAAGTTCCCGCGCTGATCCTTGGGTCCACTGATCCTTTATTGAGCTTGCCCTCATCAGACCCAGGAGTGTAGATTGCCGGTGAGTGATTGCAGCTGGTGGCTGCTGCAGGGCGTGGATGTGCGCACCCGTGGGCGTGTCCCGAGGTGCGCACAGACGGATGAGCGGCGTTGGCAGGAGCCTGAGCCGTAACACTGACTTCATCACAGTCAGATTTACAAACATATGAACCCTAAAGAGTATCTTATTCACCATTTGATTGGCAGCAGTTAACGGGTTATGTTTAAAAGCTCATACCAGCATTCTTCCCTGCTTGCCACTCAGCATCAAGGCTTGGAATTGGGGGTTAAATCACCAAAAGTGATTCCCGGGCGCGGCGCCGCTGCTGCCCACTGCTCCCCTCACCTCCCAGGGGGTGAACAAGGGGATGGGTCAAAGGCAGAGGACAAATTTCACCACACCTAGTGTGTGTGTGACAATCATTGGTATAACTTAACTTTAACTTTACACATACAAACTGTAGCACACAAAAAAGCACATTTAATTAAAAAAACGTTATTATGGTCTTACTTTTACTTATAAGTACGGGAACAGTGGTGTTGGTGTTGGAGGAGTTGTGAATGAATGAAATATGAAATCCGTGCTGCAGTCTGCAGGTGTACCTAATGTTGTGTCCTTGCAGTCGTTCACGGCTCCTCCGGCGCGAGCATTGTTGTTTTTGCACTTTTTGGCTTCTTGTTAAGTGACTTTTTTTGGGTGGATTCGGTCTTGCACATGGAGGGTTTGGGTGTGTGCTTTGGTTGGTGTGGCGCTCCCGTCGGGGGGTGCAGTCTGCGGCGGGGGTGCAATAACCGGCGCCAGGAGGCGGGATTACGCGAGCCTCACACAGTGCGTCTTCACAGCAGTTTTATGATTGCTCAGCACAAGAAATAGGTTATAAATGATAAATGGGTTGTACTTGTATAGCGCTTTTCTACCTTCAAGATACTCAAAGCGCTTTGACACTACTTCCACATTTACCCATTCACACACACATTCACACACTGATGGAGGGAGCTGCCATGCAAGGCGCTAACCAGCACCCATCAGGAGCAAGGGTGACACACATACAGTTGTTGACAAAATACACTGTACATTATATACCTCAGCTAACTAAACTATGGAAATGTATAATATAATTCATATAGCAATACAGTCTCACTGCACAGCAGGCCAGCAGTTAGCCCAGTCCGTCCATGGTGAGGCACTGAGTGACGTGCCTCGACTGGCTGCTGATCACCGCACCGTCTCTTCTCAGTATTTGAACGACAAATGTGAAAATTCAGCGATTTTGAATAAAAATAATCTAAAACTGGTGAAGTTACACGGAAAATAACTTTATAGTATAATCACTGGATACATATAACAATTTAATTCATTTTTTTCTTTTTACATTTTTTTTCTTTCCATGATTCCTCCAGTGACCGCACGTCACTGGTCAGCAGACTAATTAGGAGTCTTGTTTGTTTACTTACTACTAAAAGACAAGTTGTCGAGTATGTTCAACATTTTATTTAAGGACTAAATGACAATAATAAACATATGTTTCATGTACACCAGCGGTCTCAAACACGCGGCCGTTATTTTGCGGCCCGCACCTTTATATGAAAATGTAATGTTAGTGCGGCCCGCAAGTTTTATATGAATGGCGCTTGACAGCGTCATACTTGTAAACTAAGGCTGCAGCTAATGATTATTTTTCTATCGACTAATCTATCGATTATTTTTTCGATTAATCGGTTAATCTATAGATTATTTTTTCGATTAATCTATAGATTATTTTTCCTTTTACCGATTATTTTTGTATTTAAAATGAAGATGAAAAAATAAATTTTTTCAAAAGGTGTGACTTTTATTTACAAAAAAAAAAAAGTATGGCCACTCAGTCAACATTGACAACAACATGGCAATATATTCTGTAACAATGTAAGCATTTAAATTTTTTTAACATTTAACGAAATTAAAAGTAGCTTATTTGCTTTTTAATGTGCAAATATAAAAGTAAACATCCAGTGCAAATCTTAAGAGTAAAATCCCCAGTGTTAAATATGCAGTGTTGACATGAATGACATCTATCAGAGTTATTACAACAACAGCTGGAGTAAAAGGCCCCCCAGTGTTGGTGTTGATTTCCATCGTTAAAGGAGACAGTGTTGGAGGTACTCTGATTAGCCTCGCCCTCCAGCCCCTCCTCGTGTCCACACCCTGAACACTTTTCTGGATGTTTAAGGACTGTGGTAAATTGCTTCTCCTCTCTTACTAAATCAATTATTTGTCATTTGTAGCATCATGTCAGAATTTACTTTATATTGTTGCTCAATATGTAATTAAGTTATTTGTGTACGGTTTTGTATCTAATAAATATGGTATTCTAAAGTGAATGTTAGCTTAAATGTTAGGCACCTCAGACTTGGTTTTTGCGCGGGATGTGGGACAATTTCAAACATTATGTGAAATAGAATATTTGATATGTAAATTGTACATAATTATATACTGTATAAACCTGGAAAACGTATGTTTTACTCACTTATTCACAAAATACTGGTTTTCACTGTAGTATAGTGATGTACATGTACATTGATCCCTGTACTTGAGTACTTCAAATGCCTAATGGAGTGCTTCAGTACTTATATCTTAGAATTATAATTTTATTTTTATTTTTATATATATATATTTTTTTAATGTTTTTATTTTTCTAACTTTTAATACGAGGATTTTTCGACCACGGAGCACAACATTAGAAGAGTCATTTTAACACGTTTGTTACATTTACAGGAAACATTTAAGCCCAAAAATACATTATTTTTGCACCCAGTGCAAATAAGGCAGAACCTTTGTCACAACAGTGGAAGCTAAGTATGTTAGCCGCTTGGCTAACAGCCCTAACTAGCAGACGAGGCTGGCAGAGCACTGGGCGGACAGGTGAGTTTACCGTCGCTGCCACGAAGCGAAAAGGGGAACTCAATGCAATGACAGTTATACCATCATATTCAATAAAAAAAACTAACTTGTGTCTTTATAAACCTTACAAATTATTTGTTTCCAGTAAAACTCACACTGATACATTTCTCCAGGCATTATTAGCCATTTATCATGTTTGGTTTAGGAGTTATGTTTAAATAACTGTCATATCAAATGTTGCAGTTATACTGTCATTATGAGTAAAACCCAAGTTTTGTATTTGTAAACCTTACCAAAATACCTGATTCTGGTAAAACTCACATAGATTCAATATTACAGGCAGTTTAAGACGGATTGCAAGTTTGGTTTAGGAGTTTGGTTTTGGAATTATGTTTATATAACTTTCATATTTAGTATGACAGTTATACCATCATATTGAGTAAAAAAAACAACTAACTTTTGTCTTTACAAACCTTACAAAATATTTTTTTCTAATAAAAATCACAAAGATACATTTCTCCAGGCATTATTAGTCATGTATCATGTTTGGTTTAGGAGTTATGTTTAAATAACTGTCATGTTGAGTGTGGCAGTTATATTGTCATTATGAGTAAAACCTATTTTTTGTATTTGTAAACCTTACCAAAATACCTGATTCTGGTAAAAGTCATATACCGGTAGATACAATTCTACAGGTATTGTTAGACATAAAACATGTGTGGTTTAGGAGTTATGTTTAAATAGCTGTCAGATTGAATGTGACAGTATACTGTCATAGTGAGTTAAACCAATATTTTGTATTTGCAAACCTTACAAAAACAACTGATTCTAGTTAAACTCACATGAATACAATATTACAGGCATTTTTAGACATAATGCATGTTTGGTTTTGGAGTTATGTTTATAATTTTTTTACATTTAGTATGACAGTTTTACTGTCATATTGAGTAAGAAAAAAATAACTTGTGTCTTTACAAACCCATTCATCCATCCATTTTCTACCGCTTATTCCTTTTGGGGTCGCGGGGGGCGCTGGAGCCTATCTCAGCTACAATCGGGCGGAAGGCGGGGTACACCCTGGACAAGTCGCCACCTCATCGCAGTCATTACAAACCTTACAAAATTGTTTTTTTTTCCTGTAAAACTTAAAAAAATACATTTCTCCAGGCATTATTAACCATTTTGCATGTGTGGTTTAGGAGTTATGTTTACATAACTGTCATATTGAATGTGGCAGTTATACTGTCATTATGAGTAAAACCTATTTTTTGTTTTTGTAAACCTTACCAAAATACCTGATTCTAGTAAAACGAACATAGATTCATTGGTTTTGGAGTTATGTTAATATAACTTTCATATTTAGTATGACAGTTATATCATCATATTGAGTAAAAAATGTAACTTGTATCTTTATAAACCTTACAAATTCGTTTTTTTTCCAGTAAAATTCACAAAGATAAATTTCTCCAGGCATTATTAACCATTTTGCATGTGTGGTACAGGAGTTATGTTTACATAACTGTCATATTAAATGTGGCAGTTATACTGTCATTAAGAGTAAAACCAAATTTGTGTATATGTAAACCTTACCAAAATACCTGATTCTGGTAAAACTCACATAAATACAATATTACAGGCATTTTTAGACGTATTGCAAGTTTGGTTTTGGAGTTATGTTTATTTAACTTTTATATTTAGTATGCCAGTTATACTGTAATTTTAAGTAAAAAACTAACTTGTGTCTTTACAAACCTTACAATTTTTTTTTCCAGGGAAACTCACAAAGATACATTGCTTCAGGCATTATTAGCCATTTTGTATTTGTGGTTTAGGAATTATGTTTAAATACCTGTCATGTTAAATGTGGCAGTTATATTGTCATTATGAGTAAAACCTATTTTTTGTATTTGTAAACCTTACCAAAATACCTTATTCTGGTAAAACTCACATAGATACAATATTACAGGAATTTTTAGACATAAAACATGTTTGGTTTTGGAGTTATGTTTATATAACTTTCATATTTAGTATGACAGTTATACCATCATATTGAGTAAAAAAAAAAAAAAACTTGTGTCTTTATAAACCTTACATTTTTTTTTTCCAGTAAAACTCACAAAGATACATTTCTCCAGGTATAATTAGCCATTTATCATGTTTGGTTTAGGAGTTATGTTTAAATAACTGTCATATTGAGTGTGGCAGTTATATTGTCATTATGAGTAAAACCTATTTTTTGTATTTGTAAACCTTACCAAAATACCTGATTCTGGTAAAACCCACATAGATACAATATTACAGGTATTTTTAGACAAAATTCATGTTTGTTTTTGGAGTTATGTTTATATAACTTTCATATTTAGTATGACAGTTTTACCATCATATTGAGTAAAAAAAACTACTTTGTGTCTTTATAAACCTTACAAATTATTTTTTTCCTGTTAAACTCACAAAGATACATTTCTCCAGGCATTATTAGCCATTTATCATGTTTGGTTTAGGAATTATGTTTAAATACCTGTCAAGTTAAATGTGGCAGTTATATTGTCATTATGAGTAAAACCTAATTTTTGTATTTGTAAACCTTACCAAAATACCTGATTCTGGTAAAACTCACATAGATACAATATTACAGGAATTTTTAGACATAAGACATGTTTGGTTTTGGAGTTATGTATATATAACTTTCATATTTAGTATGACAGTTATACCATCATATTGAGTAAAAAAAAACGAATTTGTGTCTTTACAAACCATACAAAATATTTTTTTTTCATTAAAATTCACAAAGACACATTTTTCCAGGCATAAATAGTCATTTTGCATTTGTTTTTTAGGAGTTATGTTTAAAAAACTGTCATATTGAGTGTGGCAGTTATACTGTCATTATGAGTAAAACCTAATTTTTGTATTTGTAAACCTTACCAAAATACCTGATTTTGGTAAAACTCACATAGATACAATATTACAGGCATTTTTAGAGGGATTGCAAGTTTGGTTTTAGAGTTATGTGTATATAACTTTCATATTTAGTATGACAGTTATACTGTCAAATTGAGTAAAAAATAACAAACTTGTAATTTTAAAAACCTCACAAAATATTTTTTTCCAATAAAATTCAGAGAGATACATTTTTCTCGGCATTATTAGTCATTTTGCATGTGTGGTTTAGGAGTTATGTTTAAATAGCTGTCAGATTGAATGTGACAGTATACTGTCATAGTGAGTAAAACCTAATTTTTGTATTTGTAAACCTTAACAAAATACCTGATTCTAGTAAAACTCACATAGATTCAATATTACAGGGCATTTTTAGACGGATTGCATGTTTGGTATTGGAGTTATGTTTATATAACTTTTACATTTATTATGACAGTTATACAAACATATTGAATTAAAAAAAACTATGTTGTGTCTTATCAAACCTTACAAAATATTTTTTTTCCTGTAAAATTCACAAAGATACATTTCTCCAGGCATT